>NC_143018.1:62584025-62787319 GCF_055824585.1 Amblyomma mixtum
TTTGCCCGTGTGTTGTGAGATGCCAGTGCGCATTAGATATCCCCAGGCGGTAGAAATTCGTCCCGAGGTGGCCACTACGGCAACTCTTCCTTCTTTCGCTCCCTCCTTTATCCCTTCCATAACGGCGTGGTTCGGGTGTCCACCGAGATATGTGAGACAGTTACTGCGCCATTTCCTTTCCTGAAAATCCAATTTCTAATATTCACCACCTTATGCGAAAGCCACATAGCACCCCGTCACTGCTAAGCGTGGTCAATCATAATATTCGATCACAGTAGCCGCAACATGCAATTCTGCAGAATTCATGTACTGTATTTAATGATTATAGCAGATTTATGCTATTTCATATAAAAATCTGCTGCAATTCAAAGAGTGGAAAGTTATTCTCTGCGAAGAACAAATAAATTCCTTTCTATTCCATGCGGTAACAGTAGGAGTTGAGAGATAGCTAAATTACTACAGACCCCCTTGCATCAGAATAAAAATTTCTGCCACATGTCACCGACGGCTTCACGCGCGGTGTGTGTGCATGGCTTAGGATCAACCGTAGCAGATACAAGGCGATACTTAGCAGTATCTTTTTTGGTAATTGCACAGGTCCTTAGCAGATACTTATATATAAGTATACTTAGCAGATACTTCGCAGTATCTTTTTTGGTAATTGCACAGGTCCTTCAGCCGAACAGCAGCCGGGGTTCTTCCGGTATGTCTGCCGGACGGCCGAGTCCCTCACCGCCACCCTGCCCGAGGTCGACGTCTCTGAGACGCAGGCCTCCCGCATTTGCGAGCTCCTGGCAATTCAGGAGGCTACACCCGACCAGCTACAGCGGAGCAGGCGGGTACGGCGGCGGGACTTGACGTCACACACGTTACCACCAGACGTCCGCGACTTCGGCTGGCTGCGAGGCTGGAGTGTCCTTCAGACGGGGGTCCGCATCGCCGCGTGGGGTATCGCTCCTTCTTCGCGGTGTCCCCAGTGCGGTGCGACCGAGACCCTCGAGCACGACATGTTCGAGTGCGTCGTGGCGCGCACTTTTTGGAGACTTTTGTCCCGCATGTTTTTCGTAACTCTCGACGCGCGCACTAGGCCGCGCGACTTTTTTGTGCGCCTGCTCCTTTGTGTGGGCGCTTTTGTGTTGTGGCGCCAGCGTGGCGTCGCGTCTCTACAGGGCCGACCGCAGCGAGCCATGTTCCCCCTGCTCCAGCGGGTTCGGGCGCGCCTTTTCCAACAGGCGTGCTTGGACCGAGTGATGCTCCCCGAGGAAGAGTTCCTTCGGCGTTGGAGCACTCGCTTCATCGCCGTCGACAGGGGCCGCGTGACCGTACGGCTCCTGCCTTATTAAGGCGGAAGCCTTTATTTAATGTCTCATCGTTGTAAGCAGCAGTTGTCGACAGAAAATGTCACGCTTTTCAATTGGTGGAAACGGTCGTGACGTCACAGTGCGCGAATTTCAAACGGGGCCAATTGTACTTTGGCTAGTAACCATGCAACCAATTGAAGGGATCGTATAGTGATGCTCCAAGTAAGTGGGACTGAGCTTAGTTAATTGCTTAATTACCCAATTAGCCTAATTAGCTTTACTAGTCAGGCCATATAAATAAATAAAACCGATTAAGAAATTGGTCGAGCTCAGGAATCGAACCCCGGTCTTCGGCGTGAGAGACGAGCATGCTATCCACTCCGCCATTCCAGCTCGATGGTTTGGAATGAACAAAGGCGCGTCTAGTGAATACGGTGTCTTCACTCACTCTCATCCTCATCCATTCCCTTCCGGCGAGGTTTAGGTGTCCACCGACAAAAGAGAGAGATACATTTCCTTTCCTCAAAAACCAATTTACCGACGAGCGAGGCGTAGAACCGAATGGGCGATGGCGTTCTATGGACTCCTTGGCAGCGTTGCAAGACGCTGTCACGTTCCACTCTTAAGGGCGAAGCTTAACATCTTAACCACACATCAGTTACCACACTTTAGGTCAAAAAAGTGCCCCCCTGAATTTTGTGACACAGTTACTGCGTAATTTCCTTTCCTCAAATACAATTTTCATTTTCTTCATTACGGCTCCTCTTTATCTATCTTCTTTCACTCCCACTTCCTCCCTTCCTCTACGGTGCGGTTCAGGTGTCCACCGAGATGACAGAGATTTACTGCGCCATTTCCTTTCCTCAAAAAGCGTTGCGTTCAAAGGGCAAGGCATCGCGCCGAACGGGTGGTGGCGTTCCGTGGACTCCCTGGCAGCGCTACAACGCGCTGTCGCGTTCCACTCCTAAATGCGAAGCTTAAGCGTCATTAATTAGCAGTTAATTAGTATTCAGGCATTAACCAGTAATTAACCATTAATTAGTGATTTGTCATCACTTAGTAATTAGTACTCAATTACATGTGACGTCACCAGTGCCACAGAAACAGCGAAGGTGGTGCGGAAAACGCTTCCGCCTCTACCCACTTTAGACAGTCAAAGTGCCCCCTGAATTTTTGAGTGTGTGCAGTGCGCGGTGTTGTTGCGCATTTCTTTAGTTAGGGAGCGTGCTTCCCCCGCGGCATCCGGACATTATGGACACTTTGGACATTATTACGTGCAGTGAATGACTTTTGTTTGCAGGGTGACAGGAGTCGCCGTCGTGTCTTGAGTGATCGCTTTTCCGTAATCCAGCGACACTAGTCGCGAACTGTACTCTTGTATTTTTTGAGGGACTGTGGTTCCTTATCGTGTAACCATGGGGTCCAATAAAATTCTCTTTAGAGCAGATACAAGGCGCCATCACCTTGCATGTTTCGGCCAGAGTGGGTGAAACTGCAAGTGCAAACAACAAGGAAACTAAGAATGCAAACATCATCCGGCGACGGGAGAACAAGTGGAAATCCACGAACAAACTAAAATTTAAATAGATTATCGAAGCGTAATTTATTAAGGCGAAAGCCTTTAATACCTCATGCTGTCGTTAGCAAACCGTGTCGGCAGCCGTGTCGACAGATGTGTCCGCGTTTTGACAGGTGTCTTCGAGATATGTGAGAAAGTTACTGCGTAATTTCCTTTTCTCAAATACAATTTTCAGTTTCTCCACTTTCTTCATTCACTGCCACTTCCTTCCTTCCTGTACGGTGCGGTTAAGGTGTACACCGAGATGACTGAGAATTACTGCGCCCTCTCCTTTCCTCAAAGAGCGTCGCGTTCAATGGGCAAGGCATCGCGCCGAAGGGATGGTGGCGTTCCGTGGACTCCCTGGCAGCGCTACAACACGGTGTCGCGTTCCTCTCCTAAAGGCGAAGCTTAAGCGCTATTAATTAGCAGTCAATTAGTGCTGAGTCATTAATCCGGAATTGATCATTAATTAGTGATTTGTCATCAACTTCGTCATCAATTATGTGTGACGTCATCCTGTGGTAACGCCACCAGTGTCACATGGGCAAAGTGGTGCGGAAAACGCTTTCGCCTCTACGCACTTTAGACAGTCAAAGTGCCCTCTGAATTTTTAGGACTGCGGCAACAGAAAATTGTGTCAGCACTGTATGTTGCTCTTTTCTATTATTCGAGATGTTTGCCATTAGGCATAATGAAAAAGGGATAGAAAGAAGAAGGAGTGTAAACAAGATCAGGCGAGAGTACGCGCCTTGTTTGTTTATCTTCCTTTTACGGATGGCTTTGTGTTTAAGTCACCAGTCCGGCGTGGTTTTCTACCTAATTGTTTGGCCAGGGTGCGACTTGGCTATGTTTAAGTGCCGGGTGAGACGACCGACTTTGGATTATGCGGTATACTTCAACCTGGGCCACAGTTTGTGAACATTCGTTCCATCTGTGCGGCACGAGCGTGCTGATACAAGGAAGTAATACCGCGGGCGTGTTTCTGCCACAACCAGTGTGATGTCATCCTCCACGGCCTATGCCACTGGCAACGGTACGAAAACGAAGCGAATGTTCACAAACTGTGGCCCGGATTGAAGTATACACTGCATATTCAGAACTCGGTCGTCTCACTCGGCCGTGAAACATTGCCAAATCGCTCGCTGGGCAAAGAATGAGGCAGAACACCACGCCGTACTGGTGACTTAAGCACGAAGGCATCCGTAAAAGAACGACAAACAAACGAAGCGCGTACTCTCGCCCGATCTTGTTAATCGGGAAACAGCTCTCTTTATAGAGAAACACAAATACGAAAGAGATATGGGGCCTCTTGGCAAACCAAAGAACCCTACAAACAAAAGAAGTAACTAACTCTCTTATTCCTGTAATCAGCGCGATATCCCCAGCCATTCAAATTCACTATCTGCGAGAACGGCGTGCCGTCCCATTGTCATCATCGAAAAAAACGCGACCTTAACTTTGCAGACACCACCATTTTACCTCGTACACAAACTAAAATTCAAATAGATTATCTAAGCGTAAGGTATTCGGACTGTGTCAACAGAAAATTGTGTCAGCAGTGTGTTTGCCGCTTTTTTTTTTATTCGAGATGTTTGCCATTTGGCATAATGAGAAAGCGAGAGAAAGTTAGAAGGAGTGCAAACAAGCCTCGCTTAAAAAGTGGCAAATCATCATCAGCCTGACTACTCCCACTGCAGGGCAAAGGCCTCTCCCATGTCTCTCCGATTAACCCTGTCCCTCGCCAGTTGCCGTCACCGTATCCTCCCAAACTTCTTAATCCCACCCGCCCACCTAACCTTCGGCCGTCCCCTGCAACGCTTGCCTTCTCTTGGAATCCACTCCGTTACCCTTAAAAACGAGCAGTTATCTCGCCTTCCCATTGCATGCCCTAACCCAAGCCCATTTCTTCCTCTTGATTTCAGCTAGAATGTCGTTAACATGTGTTTGTTCCCTCACCCACTTCGCCCGCTTCTGATCTCTTAACGTTATACCTATCATTTCTTTTTCCATAGCTCGCTGCGTTGTCCGTAACTTAAGCTGAACTCTTTTTGTTAGCCTTCACGTTTCTGCCCCATAGGTGAGTACCGGTAAGATACAGTTGTTGTATACTTTTCTCTTGAGGGATGTTGGTAAACTGCCATTCATGATCTGAGAGAACCTGCCATATGCGCTCCACCCTATGCTTATTCTTCTAGTTATTTCCCTCTCATGATCCGGATCAGCGGTCACTACCTGTCCTAAATCGAGCATTCATGTGAGCCGTCTCGTTCCCAGGGTTCCCAGAGTGTGCAGGTACCCAGACAATTTCCGCCTCCGTAATCCCTCGCTCCGTGGCCCGATTCAACAACCGCGCCGCTGTGAGAGATATTCTGCCCCTCGCCAAATTTCGGATGGCTGTTTTTGAATCGCTGAAAGTCAGGTCAGCATTACTACTAGGTTTCGTCAGCCGAGTAGGTGAGCCGGACGTCACGGGAAGGTCCACGAGATATGGGCTGGTATCCTTTCATGACATTACTAATCATTTCAGACTTGAGCGGAGGATTTACCCACCCCAGGACAAGCAATTGGTGAAGGCGCAGGAATGCGTCTGGCGACGATTGCAGACTAGATGTTTCTTCAGCCCATACGTGTTGAGCAAAATCTACCCGGACATTCAGCCGGAGTGCAAATGGTGTCACGAATTGGCAACCTATGACCACATATTATGGAGCTGTAGCATAGCACCGCCACCGGCGGACATTATGCGTGATCCTTCCCTCGAGCAGTGGGAGGCCGTGCTGGCCAGCTCAGACCCGGTCGTCCAGACCAGGGCCGTGGAGTGGGCCACCCAGGTCGCCGTCAGCCATGGGTTGATGGCCACCTAACACGGAATCGTCCACACATGCTCTCTGACGAAAATAAAGTTTTTCCATCCATCCATGCCCTAAATCGACATATTTTCCTACTACTTCCAGCACCTCGCCACCAATTGCGAACTGCTGTTCTCTTGTTAGACTCCTGAATATTGCTTTGGTAAAAGTGGCAATAGTTCTAGATAAAGCGATTATCATGTGTCCACTTGCGATAGCGCCTGCAGCGTCCCATCGCAGGCCTACCTTCCTTAGGAAGCGTCGTCTCACGGAGGGTGTAGCCGGGCAAGTCCACAGCAAGTGTTTTGCTTCACACTGGTCTGGCGCAGCACCACAATGGGGACACTTGTCAGTCGCTTCTAAACGTTTTTCACGCCACCGATGACGCACAGAGGGAGTCAGAGCCGCTCCTGCCCGAATCCGGCGCACAGATACCTCCTCCTAAAAACTGGAATAGATTATCGAAGCGTAACGTATTAGGACAGCGTCGACAGAGAACTGTGTCATCAGTGTTTGTCACTCTTGCAGGCAGTGAATTTTAATGGCCGGGGATATCGCGCTGACCAAAGAAGGCGGTTGTTTTGCTCGTTTGTTTGTTGGGTTGTTCGGCTCGCTACGAAACTTATATCCCTCTCATATATCTGTTTCTGCATAAGAACTACTTCCTGATTAACAAACTCAGCTGAGAGCTCGCCTATCGTTTGTGTGCGTCATCTTGTTTTAACAGTTTTCTTCCCAAAGAACAACCATCTAGTCCTCTTTATTGCTCTATGCAAACAAAGAAGAGAAACACGCTATATTTTCATCACAGGGCCCTTTCAACGGTTGGAGACACAAAGCGCCGCTACGTAATGACGGCGGGAGGCACAATTACATACAATATGATGTTGCTTTTTTATTATTGGAGGCCTTAGGCCTGGGTGGGTGAAACTCCGCCTAAGTGCAAACAATAAGGAAACTTCAAGAATGCAGACATCATCCGGTGAAGGGAGAACACGTGGGAATCCGCAAACAAATGGCAAAGAGCACATCTCTAAAGCGAACAGCTCCTACTAACCTGATAAAAAAAAACGAATAAGATATGGTTCATACAGCTTCTCCGCTGCACCTGATTTACCTCTGTGATCCTTGTTCACTCTTATGCACTAATACATTTTTTTCTTTCAGTTACGAAAGTCCCTAAATGTGACGCATAAACAACCGGTGTACCTTCGGAGTACCAGTTCCACCTGTATACGTCCCCTCCCTTGTTGACCTGCCTGAAACGCGTTTCAAACACACGATAAATGCAAAATACACAATACAAGATCAGTCTCTCAAGATACTTTTCTTCATTTCCTTGTCTGGCGTCTCTCATAGCCTTAGTCGCTTTGGGACGTTAAACCCCATAAACCAAACCAAACCAGTAATCACGGAAACTACATCGGAGGTTTACCGACTTGGCGTGTTCATTACTACATATCTAATAATCTTTAATATATTATAATAATCTACAGTAATCTATTCTTCGCTTCTCTCAGTTTACGCTGTAGGGCACCGTTTCTTTCAAAAAGGTACCGGCTGCTTAGGCCAGTAAAGGTGCAGATGTATGGCCACGTAACCCCCTCTTCCGTAGAGCTTAAGGTATTCACGACCGCGGTATGGGCAGCCTTCCTCAGATATAGTGGAAATCGTCGGCAAATCTGCAGTGGCGTAGACAGAAATTTTGTTCGGGGGGGAGGGGCTCATGTTGCAGCGCGGCCTCCTCATAGAATTTGTGGAGGCATCAAACGCAAGAATAATAACTGCATTTTCATTGACAATGCCGTTGTGTATTAGATAACGCTACGCACTGTCTAGACAAGTGAAATATGCATCTTTTAAAATAAAATAATGTAGATTCGTACGCCCTAAAAATCGTGGCAGACTTAACTGATACCAATTCTTCCATGTTTTTGCGTATTTGCAAATTAAAGAAAATATCACTCGAAGTCTACAACTATATCAGTCCGAAACCAACAAAGCAGTGCATGCCACCGATATGAAAAACGTGAAGGCAATAACATGAACAAGTAGCAAGTAGACGACAAATATTTTAATGAGACTTTGCCGTTCAAGAACCTTCACATTTGTGTACGTATGCAACGGCCAGGGAAAAATCTCAATGACGCTGTTCTTCATTCCAGTCTACTGCGCAGCAGCAGATGTCACCGGTCATGTATTGCGAGTAGTTTCACCGAAATTTTAGTTCCAACAGCGAGCACATGAACAAACGGGGAGTTCTGCAAAATATGCATTAGAAGTGCGACGATAAAATGAAGTATCAGAATTGCGAACATACAACTTGACGACTTGAAATTTTGAATAAAACCACCTTGGCGCAAATAATCTCACAAGGTCAAAAAAGACGAGGAAACTGTGAAGTTATTTGCACCAAGGTGGTTTTATTCCAAATTTCATGATGCTAAACCAACTATCCCGGCAACATGCCTGACTGAACAACTTGACAAAGGACAAAAAAGTATGGCTGGAAACAAAGTCACTGTATATATACACAAAACCTAGCAGCAAGATATTTAAATACCCGTACGTCTCCATTACAGCTACTTGTCTCAGCAAAAGTCACTCCATATAATGCGTCAAACAAGGCAATAAACATCTTGCGCAATCACAGATAGTAAACTTTAAGACAGACGATACAGGCAAGAACAAAGCTATGATAGCAGGAGTCGCGATATGTACTTGGGCCATGCTGCGGTCGGTGACAGTTCGAAAAAATTTCGGGGGTAAGGCTGAAGTCCCATAAGCCCCCCCTCTAGCTAGGCCCCTGCACATCAGGTACATATATGGAAGTCCACCGCAATGCTCTCCAACTGCACGTGTCACACCTTACTGCAATCTAAACGCGCTTTCCGCCATTGTCCACGTCTTGCTCATCACCGAGGGCAGAAAGAAAAAAACGTTATTCACTGGGGCCACACAGGTCTTGTACAAGCCAGTCTGTATCCGAGAGTGCTCGCTACTTTTAGGGTCGCCGTAGTGGAATGGAAACCAAGCAGTTGCGGCCTGAGGAGAAGTCGGTTGGGTCGATGATAAAACTGGCGCTCCTGTCAGCAAGAGATTTGATTGAGCAGACAATAAGTCACATCCTGGGCCTTCCATCCTTTTGTCTTGCTCCGTAGCTTGAGTCGATGTTTGCCATGCCGAAGTGGGCAGTGTCTCGCTGAAGTGAAGCTGTTTTCCTTTAGAAGGTAACCTGGGATGCAACCGATGACGCTTGCCTGGCGACGAATCAAACTGCGAAGCCTGGAGCCTTTTTTCCGGTGGTTCCAGTCGTTGCTCTGGATTTGGCGGCCGCTGGGATGACAGTGGCGGTGTTCGCTTCCTTGACAAAGGTTGCAGATACTCCGGCGCCGAGGACGCCTTGCACTTGTCTTGCGTCCGGTGCCTGCTGAACTTGCTGGTACTGTACACTTTGCGTCGGATATATGTGCGCTGGGAACCCGTATCCCGAGTTCGAGCTCGAGGCCACACTTCCGGTTTCTTGAGCAACCGCTGAAGCTGGGACATAATGGTTTGCTCCGACTAGAGGCCTTTCGTGCGTCGCCGCTAACTGATCTGTAGCAGTTCCTTGTGGATTTACCAAGACCACCTTCGACTTATTAATACTTTCTTCCAAATCATAAGCAAACTTTCGTACTTCCTCCATAAATGCGCTTACGTAGGTGCCAGTCTCTGGAAAAAGTGCCTGGGTTTCTAGCGGCGATTCGTAAGTTCCCACAAGAACCATGCTCGCACATAAAGCATTAGTCGCTTGCGGTGGGAACTGAGACTCTACTTTGAACGGAGAATTTAGGAGAGGTTGAGAATTCTGTCGCTGGTCAGGACTTGCTATGGGCTGCTGTTCTGATCTTCTTTGGTGCATACCTACCTCTTGCAACTGTCCCCGAAGGACAGATTCACGTCCTGCTAACTCCTGTTGAGCATAGTTTGTTCCCTGCATGTACAACGGTTCTGCACACGTTAAGTTTCTCGACGGCGAAGCAACACTGAGTTCTGCAACTTCAAGAGGAAAGTGTGCATTCTGCTGCGCAAGCGGTGCAGTTGAAGACACTAGTCTTGCAGCTCCATTTCTATCCGATCCAGATTGCGTCCACGGATTAAACGGCAAGTTCTGAACTTGTGGAAGGAGAGGGGGTGGTCGGTGTATATGTGGACCCTGAGGAAATCCTTGGACTTGCCTCAAATTCGGATTTTCAGGAAACATTTGCGAATGGTGTGGCATTTGGTTCCAGAGCACATCTTGTGATTCTGGCTGGGGAGCTAGTTTCTTCTTTACTTCTTGGTAATGCTCCCGCCTGCGTTGCCAAACAGCCGTTTCCTCTGGCAATCCCAACGGCTGGTGTTCAGCATAAACCACCGGAGACGAAGAACTTCCTTGCGGTCGACTCGTAGTCCACGACTGGGCAGGCACACACACCGGATCCTGATGCGAGTAGAGATGGGTTGATGCTGACACTGTTGGCGCTTCCATATTGCAAAATGAGACGCTCGCTGGCGACTGACGGCACGCGGGCGCTGAAGCAATCCACTTCCTGCATAGTTTTCCGGCAGCTCCAGGCTTTCTCTGGCGCCATTTCCTTTGTAACAATTTATCGTTCAGCTGAAATGGGCCGCGTTGATTCAACGAAGACGGTATGCATTCTGTGGGCTTCAATGTCCACAGTCCCTGCTGTGACGAATGTGCTAAAAGTTCCGACTGGAGGAGCGGGTTATGTGGAGTTGGATGAATCGCGGCTACATCCACCCCTGTTCGGCTTTTGATCACAGCTGGCCGCTGCAACAGTCCTTTCAACACCGGAAAAGAAGATGACGTGAATTCACTTTTCTTAGGATCGTAGTGGTCCCACGATTCACGTCGCACCGGCGCACGCTGATAGCCCAGGAGCGTCTCGAGTCCTTGAGCGAAATATGATGCTGCTTGGGTTTGAGGCACCTGTTGCTCACCTTGTGGGTGTTGTGATGCATGGAACGCACTGCCGTATTGCGCACTGTGTAGTTGCGGAGTTGGAGCGCTTTCTGAAGTTTGGGCTCTGCTTAATGGCTGGATTATATCTAACGATTCGCTATGCGAAACATTTTTGTCTTGACTCTGCAGCAAGAGTGCGTCTGCATCTGTCCTGTCCCATAAATCTGCGCTTGTGGGGACGTCTGGCGAGATCCCTATGGTTGCACTGCTGGAACTTGTGCCGGACACTATGCTTCCGTGGACAACATCACACGGCTCATAAGTTGACTGCTGACGTTCTCTCGGAACGTGGAACGTCGGGTAAGGCAGTTCGTTCACAGCACCACAGTCTGAACCCGACTGACTGACGCGGCGAGGAAAGGTAGGTCCGGTCACCTGCGTCGGCGAAACGGATTCCAAGAACGCTTCGAGGACACTTTCATCAGGCGCTCTCACAGCGTCCACCTCTGACGAAGTTCTTTCGAAGAGTCCAAGCACGTAGTTGTCTCGGAAAATCTGTGCTGCCGGCGACGTGGATGACTCGGACACCCATTCGAAAGTCTGGTCCCTGGGAGAGTTTGCTTTCAGCGACCCGTTTTCGGCTGTCTTGGCTCCGGCATCTTGCACCCGGTACTTGTCACTGTTGCTTTCAGGAAGGTCACTGTGGCGTTGCCAAGTTCCTTTCGAAGCTTCTTCGCAAGGTTTGTCAGAGTTCGCAGAGTTGTCTCGCAGCAGTTGACTGTGGGCTAGCTCATTTCTGAAGAGGTCTGTGTCTTGACTGCCACTCGACCAGCTTTCGAAGCCTTGGTCCTTCCATGCGAACTCGCCGTCGCTTTGGTGTCGGCCCGAAGAACCGTGCATCAGGTGGGGCAGGTAGCTGCTTGCGAAATACGTTTCTGTGCTTTGGCACTGAAGATTTGCATCGTTGCCTATGGACGACACCGACTGACGAGTCTCCGAGTCCTGCTGTGGCTGCTTTTGGTGCAGCGTGGAAGGGAGTGAGTCTTGAAATCCGCTTCCGTCTTGCATGATCATCCGTCATGTACGCAACGCCCTGATGAGAGGCATCCCCGCGTTATTCTGTGCGTTCGTCACCGGCAGCTTGCATCGCCCGATGCGAACATGTCTGCCCGTTTTCTCGACGACAGTAAAGTCGCGGCTGAGAGCACACTGATCGCACACCGAATGCTTCGCGGAGACACGGCTCACTCCTTCTGCTCTGCCGTTTTGGGTCCACCTCGTTTCCGCTGGTTAGCAATATTAGCATAGATTACAGAAACCGATACTTGCAACTCGCCACCCGAAAAACAGCGAGTTGCAGTCGCTTCCTTTCCACCGCAACCAGATAAAAATATCTACTCGGTCGCGGTGGCCATTTCTGACTGATCGCAATCACTTATGGTGAGTAGTCGTCGCGGTCCGTATCACCGCTAAGACATCACATACAATGGCGCCGAAAAGAGAGAAAGGGAGATTATAGTCGTCAGAGGAGATACGCTTGCGATATCTGCGGAATGCTCACTGCCACGTCTTTCTTGAAACATCGGACACGTGCTTCCCCGCCGTGGCACAGAGAGGAGAGTCTCGGACAGAAACCTATCGTCCACGTAGTCTGTGTTAAAAATACACAGCTCAAGGGGTTTGCTTCCAAGCTTTGTAGCGAGGTTGTTCAGCGTATTTGAAAGTCATAAGCTTGGAACTGGTGAGGACTTAAGTTCCTACCGCCTTAGTGAGATCAGGGTCTCTGAGTATGCAAGAAGATCCGCAATGCAGGGCTAAAGCCGGGGCTAAATGTAGGGCTAAAGGGATGTATACTTTTGGCGCTGAGTATTACAATCACAATATGAGAAGCCTTGACTCATGTTGTGGTTTTCATTAATTCATTCATTTATTTATTGATCTTTGTTGCTTTACAAATGTACGCAAACACTGCTTATACTCAGCGCATTTGTACTACAGCTATGGAATACCAACTAGCCCCAGTTGTCGCATTGTTAAAAGCTTTTACATTCTCCAGGTTGCGTGCCTTTTTCTCTCTCTCTCTCCGAATCTGTTTTAATAGTGTACAGTAGTACTTCTAGACTATAGTCCGCATCCAGCGTATAGGGACGAACTTCAGCTGAAAATAAGATTTTTTTTATATTGTCCGCGAAGAGTATACAGTATGTAAGCAAAATTTTTATCAAGGAGTAAAACACTCACCCCTCCACTTTTAGTGCGTTAGCACTTCTCCGCATTTCGCCGCTGTTTGTTTACGTCTGTCTATTTGGTTGTTTGTTTTGTTTGCTTGTTTGTTTGTTTGTGCAGCCTGCTACAAGCCTCCTTTGTGGCCCTGCCCACCGTGGCAGTTCAGTTAATCGGGAGAGAACCTGGGTCTCAACCCAACCCAAATCCAACCAAAGGCAACACCTGCCATAGAAGGGCAGTGGCGCTTCACTTAACCATTGCGGCAGGAGAGGTATGAGGACTCCCATGGATCTATGAATGTAAAGGGGTGAATGACCAATTTAGCACATGTGGGCATTAACCCATTATCACAATCCAAAGTAACTGCCATCCATGAACACCTGAACCGAAGTGAAAACGGGAGTGCTAGCGCATCTATAACTCGCTAACTATATCAATTGACAACAATTTTTACTGCGAAAGCCTTAAAAATGGTTACGAGAAAGAGCGACGCAACTTTTGTCTAGACATGTTGTCACATCAACTTGTCGACATCATCTTGAAATGTTCCTATCACGTGACCAGTTAGGTCCTATCATGCGATTGGTTGACGTCACTATCACTTACTACCACTCACTGTCACTATTATTACCGTCACTATTACTACCACCATTACTGCCACGATTATTACCGTCACTATTACTACCCCTATTACTGACAGTATTTTTATTATTAATTACCTATAAATATTTCATTATTACCTGTTAATCACGTTGTTATCGTTACTTATCATTACCTGTTAATCACCTGGTTATCGTTACTTAACATTGTTCTCATCCGTTATCTCGTGTACACATCTCATGGTCACGCCATCCATGAGGCAAGAAATGCTTTTGCATAACGGGAGTACCCGGGTTCGAACTCGACCGCGGCGGCAGCGTTTCGATGGAGGCGGAACGCAAAAAGCGCCCGTGTGCCGTGCGATGTCGGTACACGTTAAAGATCCCCATGTGGTCAAAATTATTCCGGAGACCTCCATTACGGCACCTCTTTCTCTCTTCTTTAACTCCTACCTTCCTCCCTTCCTTTAGGGAACGACTCAGGTGTCCACCGATATGTGAGATAGATACTGCACCATTTCCTTTCCTCAAAAACCAATTTACGAATTTTAAAAAAGGCTGACACCATCAAACGGCCTCGTTTCTTCTTTCACTCTCACCTTCCTCCCTTCCACAACGGCGCGGTTCAGGTGTCCATCAAGATATGTGACAGATACTGCGCCATTTCCTTCCCTCAAAATAAAGTTTGCCAATTTATGAACACAGCAAGCCGAGCACCGCAATTTCAGACAATCACAGACATTTCGTTCTTCCCTGTGTATACACACACACACTCGTTTACTGGTCTACCTCAATGCGTGTGTGTGCGTGCGTGTGTGCGTGCGTGTGTTCGTGCGTGTGTTCGTGCGTGCGCGTTCGTGCGTGTACACACACTCCTTACAGGTCGACCTCAATGTGGCGCCCGACATCGAAATTTTAGAGGCCCGTGTACTGTGCGATGTCAGTGCGCCATAGGCCATCGTTCGCATATGATCGATTCAAATCGCCCGCGCAAAAAAGCTCATTTTGGAGCGTTGTGGACGTGCTACGCCATCTAGTTAGCAAGCACAAGAACTGCTCTTTCGATTGCAGCCTTGGTTTCAGTGTTTTGACATGAGGGGGCGCCGTGAAAAATAAAACTGAACGGCCGCAGCAGCGTCAACCGTAGAAAATGGCGTCCGTGTCGCCGCGCGCTCCTCGAAAGCGAAAGCTGACACCGAGCACGTCGGCCGGTTTCGGTTTCGTTTTTTGCGACGAAAGCAGTGGTTATTAGTCGGGCAACAATGTACAAACGTCGGATTTCGGTTTCGACAGCGAGACTTCGCCTCGGGAGCCTGGAACGTCAGCACGTACTTGCATGTAAGTTCTGTTTTCGTTCGCTGTGTGTTTTCTGCGGTTCATACGGTTTGTAATTGATGACAGTGGTTTATTTTTGTGCTTCAGGGTCTTGACAACGTATGGCGAAGACAGTTTTCTAAATGCTCAAGGTCGCGTCGCGTTTTTCAACCAAGACGACAGCTAGGTGTCCATATCGGCACATCGCTGCGGAGCGGCGCTCGGAGATTCGCTCGACTTCTCGACTTTTTTTTGATGCTCTTCACGGCGGAAATGATAAAGACCGTGTGCGGAAACACTAATAAGTATGCATGGATGAAGATTTTCAGCAAATTCGGCGTGACGGCTCATGGGAAGACGTGAATCTGTTGGATATTCCGATGTTCATTGGAATCATCATATACTTTGGAATTGTTGACCTGCCACGACTGTATCTCTACTGAAATACCAGAATAATCTATTCTGGCCCTCTGCCATCAAAAATCATTTCTCAAAAATGGTTTCTCGCTTTTTTGTTTTTGTTTTTGCACGTAACGGACCCGGATGATTCAGTGGCGGCAGCTTCTATTGGCAATGCTTGGAAAGTGTCCTGGCTTTTGAACCACATCGATAAAACTTATTTCATCGATCCGGATGTTTTAGAGCTTGCCTAAAATGCCAAATTTTATCAGCTGGCTTTCAGGGAGCAGCTCATTCAAGAAATCTTCGGGTAATATGATGAGGGAAAAGAAGTCCACGCCCCCAATCCTCCCATAGAATCCATTCAACACCAACTGAAATGAATGAAAAAAAAGAAGAAACTGCAAGCTCGGCTATCAGAGAACAAGGGAGGAACAAAGATAAAACCTTATGTGAAGCACTTGTCAGTCTACCTCTGCTTCATATCTTCACCCTTGATTGCTCTTCACAGTGGTACCACAGTCATGACCCCTGACTTGACAAGCCATGGAAAGTGCAGTAAATTTTTCTCATAACTGAAACTGTGAATAATGACAGCTATAAACATGTGCAACAGTTTGTATATTCCAGTTTTCTTCTAATCAAGTTCGGGCTTAGTGCATGCCGGTAATTTTTGTTTTTGCTACTTTTTTTGTTTTTAGCGAATTTCACAAATAAATGTTCATTTACTTTTGCACAAACAATTCTTCTGTTTGTATCATTGAGAAGTGTAACTAATCCCAGTCAAAAAAAACCATTGGAACCAATTGGGCATTCCAGTTGAAACTAAATGGACATTCCCATTGCTTCCAATTGGAGTTCCCAATTAGAACCAATTGGTTCCAGTTGTGTTTTTAGGCCCCGACCAATTGGATCCAACTGGACTAGCCAATTGGACCCATTAGGCCAGGCAGTTATTTGACCCAGAAAATATTCACAAAATATGTTACGTTCATTGAGAAAGGTAGCTAAATGTTTGAATAATATGCTCTAGGATCTTGGATGAATATTTCTACAACTTAACACATTGTAATGTGCAAAAGGAAAACTGATTTATGAGGACTGCGGGGAGACACTCTACCTAGTGCCAATCAACATTTTTCTACGGAATTGAAATTAACATGCTTTTATGAAAATCAAAGCCAACAGACACACATGCATCACACACAAGCAACACTGCACATTCAGGCACTAGTAGCATACATTAGCTCAATATGTACATCCAGAGAACACACTTCTGCTCCAACTTATATACCCCACTTATGAGGCTCTCATGCTGGGGCCGGCGGCGCTTGCCCACTGAGCGCAGATATTATGCGAAGCATACTACTTTAGCTACCACTTCAGCCCTTCACCGTGGTTATGCGCCTCCTATTCACGTGATACATGACGTCACACCACGTGACACGGTGACGTCACGACAGTAGAGAAACGGGGGCCCACCTCGCGCCGTCGGTGTGGTTGTGCGCCTCCAAATCACGTGATACATGACGTCACACCACGTGACACGATGACGTCACGACAGTGGAGAAACGGGGGCCCACCTCGTGCCGCCGCTGTGGTTGTGCGCCTCCAAATCACGTGATACATGACGTCACACCACGTGACACGATGACATCACGACAGTGGAGAAACGGGGGCCCACCTCGCGCCGTCGCTGTGGTTGTGCGCCTCCAAATTACGCGACACGATGATGCTTCGCATTCTCCAGGCTTAACCAAGTTAAGCCTCAGCCATTTTTTTAATTTAATTTCAGCTCCAGTGGGGGTGTAGGTGATGAGTACAATTTATCAGGCTAAGCTGCTGATAGCTCTTATTTTAAGTACCATATTAGTTCTACCTTTTTCGTCAAACATGCAAACATTCATGGGATAAATTGGGTGCAGTTCGGCGGACCAATAGGATGCAATGGGTAAGACCAATTGGGCTCACCAATTGGAAACCCAAATGGTCCAATTGGATAGTCCATTTGGACCATCCAATTGGAACACCATTCCAATTGGAACCAATTGGAAACCCAAATGGTGCAATTGGATAGTCCATTTGGACCATCCAATTGGAACACCATTCCAATTGGAACCAATTGGAAACTGAACTCGTCCAATTGGAACCCATTGGAAATCCAATTGGTTCCAATGGTTTTTTTTTTTTGCCTGGGATAAGCTACAATTTCATGCATTGCAATATGTGCTGGGTGTATTAGTTCTTGTGAAAAAAATTTTTCTTTCAGTACACTCCAAATTGTGCATTTTTCCGCGGTAGCGAAAGAGTTAAAGAACCCCAGGTGGTCGAAATTTCCGGAACCCTTCACTACGGCGTCCCTCATAGCCTGAGTTGCTTCGGGACGTTAAACCCCAATAAAACAAACCAAACGTACCAAAATGATGACACAGCCGTTTGTCAGCGTTCCGGGTGGTGTCAACATTTCACATTGCATACGCATATATCTAACATGTGGTAGTCAAGTTTGAGGCTAACTTGCAAAAGGGATCCAAACCATTGTTGTTGTTGTGGTGGCTGCAGGAAGGATGAAAGGGAAAGTGCACGGGCCTGCCCACTGGCTCGCGCTGAGCCACAATCGCTGCCACTTGCTGACAGAAGGAGAGTTGAAAGATGTGAGAGAGAAGATTGAAAGAACAGACGCGCGTCGCAACAACCACGTCCGCCGAAGCGACGACGCCGGCTGTAACAGATGCCCCAGTGCTCCTCCTACCCTCCAAACCGACGAGATATGTACCCTTTCCTTTAAGGCGCGGCTGAGGTGTCCGAGATTTGAGGCAGTTACTATACGAAATTTCCTTTCCTCAAAAACCAATTTGCATATTAAACTTGTGTCGCAGCAGCTCGTCGGCGGGAGTGCCCAAATGCTCCCAGGGCGGGCAAAAATATTGGTAGTACAGAAGCCTGAGAGACCCTGCTAAGAAGCCCGGACCCTGAGCACCAGTGCACCACCATCCATCTGGTGGAAGAGGCCAGGCCGCTGCAAGTCAGTTACTGCCAGCCAGCCTCTAACCATGGGACGCGCAACTCTCCGTCTCCCAGGCCTGCGTGCCGTCGGCAGGGAGCAACTTCTCATGGAAATAAACGTTGTTCAATCAATCAATCAACACACAGTTTCTTGGGCTTGGACAGGGCATGTAATGCAAAGGCAACATAACCGCTGGTTCTTAAGGGTAACGGAGTGGATTCCTGGTGCCCAGCTTTCTTGGTGCCAGCTTTGGTGACAGCCTTTTCTACTTCGTCGTAACAATATACTCTATAAAACTTTGTTGCATGTTTGCGTGGGCCCAGTAGCCCATAGTAGAGAGCATGGAGATAACTATAAGGGAAGAACCGTTGGACCTATGGCTGCCAGATTGTGTGTGTAGATTAATGGGACCACCAAGACTTGAAATATATATTTCAACTAACGTTGACAGATCGACAGATCCGACTTTTGCTTGGGTCTGACAAGGATATAGCAGACCTTACTTTTGTAAACCCAGGTTTTATTCTTTTAAGCATGAACATTGATACCAAAAAGGTGTCCAAATGAGAAAAAGCAAAGCAGATAATGGTAAAATTATAATTGATTGCACCTACAGTTTTATTCAATAAATAAGCTATTTTCCAATGCTGTGAAGTCCGAATTAACTATCATTTAAGTTTAATGTAGTACCCACAGACCGAACTGCCAAGACACCACGAAAGGTTCCCTGAGCATATGCCCCTTCCACTTTAAGCCATGAACGCCATTGAGGTTCCATGAATCATTAGAAAAAGAATGGCCTAATGAACTAGAAATTAATGTATTGCATACATATTAGCCAACTTCATCAATCATAATATAATAGGCAAGCCAATCATAATTTTTAACTGCCACCTGCCAAGGCAGCCAGTTTGCTCACAACCCGGAGTGCCGGTTGTGATGATTCCACAAGGTCATGTGACCTAGGCGGATTACCTAGGTTGCTGGAGCAGCTGGTTCCTTTGATAGCGAGGCTACAAACAATTGCAAGCACCGACACAAATGTCGGACAGTTTTTTCCGACCTGGCGGTACTAATGTTTACGCATTAAAAGACAGAGGTATTACAGCTTTGCTCCCAGGTGTACTGCCTTTACCAAATGTAGCCAAGCAAGAGTTTGTTTCTTAGCTGAATAGCGGACTACTTAAGGCACCGTAGCCGTAGCTGAGGTACTGTAGCTTCATCTACATGAGGCGACAAAGTTGGGTTGAGTATGCATGTAAGGTTGAAAGCTGCCTGTCAGGCTCATCTATATGCTAGGGAGTTGGGCTAAGTGAATGTCGATTAGCCTGGGTCAGCCCGACTGCAGGGGGTAGGTTGACTCAGCCCGAACTGGCCACCACAGTGCTTGCAAGCGCTGTCGAGTCAAAGGGGTTAGCATGAACGGAAAGGATAAAAAGCGACCTGTTTTTGTCCCTTCAAGACAGCGGTGGCACGCCACGATCTGGAGGCTATTGCACACTTGTATCGCGTTACTCAATGCTGGGCTCCTCTGCAGTTGCACCAGTCATGACACGCAAAGATCGAGTTCATGCAAGTACGCAGTAGTTGATCTGGGGAAGGGGAACCTTGCTCAGCCTGACACCAGGTTCATGTACCCCCTTTGCCAAAGTAACCCAGCAGCAGGTTTTTGCTTCTCAACCGCATAACGGAGCCTTTATGGCATCCCTAAAGACCGAAAGGTGTCACAATGTGAGGATAAGGGTTCACAGATTTGCTGATGACATTACCTTGCTAAGTCACTCAGGACATGAACTGCAAAGCATGACCAATGAATTAGACAGGCAGAGCAGAATGGTGGGGCTAAAAATTAACATGCAGAAAACCAAAGTAATTATCAACAGTCTAGCAAGAGAACAGCAGCTCGCAATTGGTAGCGAGGAGCTGGATATCGTAAGGGAATAGGTCTACTTACGGCGGGTAGTGACCGCCGATCCGGATCATGAGAGGGGAATAACTAGAAGGATAAGAATGGGGTGGAGCGCATATGGCAGGTTCTCTCAGATCATGAATGGCAATTTTCCGATATCCCTCAAGAGAAAAGTATACAACAGCTGTATCTTACCGGTACTCACCTATAGGGCAGAAACGTACCTGGAGGCTGACAAAGAGGGTTCAGCTTAAGTTAAGGACAACGCAGCGTGCTAAGTAAAGAAAAATGATATGTGTAACGTTAAGGGATCGGACGCGGGTGGAGTGGGTGAGGGAACAAACGCGGGTTAATGACATCGTAGTCAAAATCAAGAAGAAACGGGCTTGGGCAGGGCATGTAATGCGAAGGAAAGATAACTGCTGGTCCTTAAGGGTAACGGAGTGGATTCCAAGGGAAGTCAAGCGTAGCAGGGGGCGGCAGAAAGTTAGGTGAGCGGATGAGATTTAGAAGTTTGCAGAGATATGATGGAAGCAGCTGGCAAAAGACAGGGTTAATTGGAGAGACATGGGAGAGGCCTTTGCCCTGTGGTGGGCATAGTCAGGCTGATGATGATGATGATGCAGAAGAACTGCAGATTGGGCTAGTTGGTGTAGATTCATAGTGATCGTTCAAATCAGTTGTAAGTTCAGCGCTGTGTGTGTCTTGTCTCCTTCTTGGTCTGTGTGTGTTTGCACTGTTGAACCATCACTATGATGATGCAGAGCTTAAGGGACAGTAAGGAGAGCTCTATTAATATTTTTTTTAAAGAAAAATCCGATAGTTCGGCATTTCATGGCTTTGTTGCCACTTGGCCGGCAGCGAAAGATGCATTTATTTCTAAGAAATTTGGATTCAAGTTGAAAAAGTTTTTCCCGCCGCTCTGATTCAAACTTGGGATTCTCTTATGACGACACAGGACTAAGTGACGTGAAACATGACGTGCACATGACATAACGCAGACTGGCGGCCAGCAGTGCGGCCTAGCAGCAGCTGAAAAGAAAGCTAACGCCGGCCGCACGTTGAAGGCATTTATCGGCTATTGCGGCCGTCGCTACCGTCGCTTCGTTTAAGTTTGCACCGGTGTTTTGCCAGCGTTACAATGGATCCCATTCTCGAAGTCGTCAACAAAGTTCTCACAAATAGACACCTTTAGCATACCGTGTGCCTTGTTACCGTTAGCGGAATACCGGGAGCCCGCCTACCGCCGGTCAGCAGGCGCTGATTGGTGCCGATGCTGCAGGCACGCACGTAGCTGCAAGGTACGTGGCGCCATCTGGTGACGTCAAGGAAATTTGCGCATGCATTGGCTGTGCCTCAGTGATTCGTGGCTCCTCGTGTCCCAGTGTTTCTACAGCCATTGGTTCTAGCAACACTGTTTTGTCCTATGACGTCATCACGCTTGTACTTGCGAGTTTGGCCTGTGGCGGCAATACCTGTACTTTGGTTCTTGCTCTTTTCTACGTTACGAGAGCTTTGTTGTCGGTATGAGTGGCGTTTTTGTAATCAGGAGCTGGTATTCTGTCGATAGAAGCCAACTTCAATTTCTCCTCAGTGTTCCTTTAAGGGCTGCTGTAAGTGCTTTGCTACGTGGCTTAAGAAAGGAAGCACCGTTGCCCGGTTACTTTTGGGGAAGACTAAATGAAGCTTGTGTAAGACAAGGATAACCCTTGACCTCAGCTTTCGTGACTTTTAAGCATTCAGGGTCGCATAAGAGCTACACTATACGACTGAGAAGCAAACCCTCTCGTCTCATTATTTTTGGCAAAGACGATACATATAATGGTGTGATCCACTATGTGAGGGAAAAGTCTTCAGGACACAAGAGCAACAAGAAGCGAACAAAGCCTCTTATCTGCCAGTAGATTGGGACCACACTCGTGGAGGTGCAAGTTGGTGACCCACTTTCTCTGATGCATGGAGGTTAGATCAGGCACTTGTTAGAAGACATCGCATCTGCGTGCTTTAAGCGCCAATAGAGTGTCATGGAGACCTTTTTCCTTAACAATACAAGCTGCAAAAGTTAAATATCACAGGGAGAATAAAAAATATGTATGCACAGGCCAGCTGTGGATATTGAAACGGACAAAATAGCAGTGTCTGCCTCCAGGTTCACATCTGTCAATTCCATTCTACATGCATAGGCCACTAGGAAACAAATTTCTTTGGAGGCTTATATGTTCAATTTGCCTTTCTCACAAATAGTATTGGCAATTCGAGAAAGCACTAAAGAAGGAGGTAATTAAGCACTTTTGCAGATTTATTGCATGGTGTAACTACCAGAGACAGCTAAATAGGGCTCTGAAACATTAGAAAGCAACTAATCAATTACTACTTAAATTATTACTTAAAAGCAGTGGACTCCTAATAATTTAAACTTCCTTCATTCAAAGTGTCAGTCTGTTTGAACTGAAGGTTTGGTCCAGTCTACATCAAGTACACTAAAAAGGGTGCAAAGCTGGACTTAAAGGGCAACTGCAGCACTTTTTTGAGAATTTCGCGATATTGAAGGATTCAAATCTATATAGGCTGTAGGTAAAGCGTGCCAAGTGTTTTTTCGCTAGCATTTAAAATAGTGACGTAATCGACGATTGAATTTTGCGCTTCTCCTCAATGCACCAAAGAAGTGCAGGAAAACTCAGCGTGACGTCATGGAAGGTATGATTTCAAATTACCGCTGTCGTCAGTCACACCCTGCCCTGGCTCGTTAGACGCTGCCAAACAACTCTAGGCAGGCTTCGCCTTCGGTGGCGTTGGTTTTTTGCGTTGGAAATGTACCGATACCTTCGATGACATCATCATGCGCCCCCCCACTTGGCGCTGTGCGCTGCGGAGAAGCTTGAAGGGCATCCGGATTTTAATCGGCGATTACTTCACTATTTCAAGTGCTAGCCCAAAAAGACCTCGTATGCTTTACCTGCAGGTTTCACACATTCGAACCTCTTAAGCTCGTTGATTTCTAAAACCTATGCAGTTTCCCTTTAAGAGTAAGCATGAAGAAGCCACGTGCTCCAAGTCTCATTTTAGAGATTCTAGAAATTGAGGGGTGAAATGTCGCTTTAAATGTTTGAAAGTTTCTTTACCTAGCATAAGGCACGAAATATGCACATACAACTTCAGGGACCCAACAGAAGTCGTTTATAAGCTAATACATATCATGTAGACGACAGCAAAAAAATGATGCAACTATTTAGCAGCAAACATAATACAGCAGTAGGCACTGAACACTAGTGAAAACATCAAATCAACATGTTATTTTTAGACAAAAAACACAAACAAAAGCACTAAAGAATAGAGAAGAGAATGAATCACGTAGAAAATGTTTTAATTGTTTTTGAAAGGCATGAAGAGTAGGTGAAATTTGAATGTTATAACCAAGACAATTCAGCAAATACAGCAGATGAGTACCCCTAAATTCTTGTGTTTGACGACCATAATTAGTGTGTATTGGGGTAGACATTTTGATGCGTAGTGAGTGATCAGGACATACTGCTGTTAAATTTAGTGCGTTGTGAATGACCTGATATATTAGGGAAGCGGCATTATAAGTTACTAGGTCTTATATATTTAGGATACCCAGAATGGCAAATAATTCATCCCGATGTTCATACTGAATATTTTGTGCGACAATTCGAAGAGCTCTTTTTTTTTAAAGCATAGACATTGGAAGCGGGCGGAGTGGGTGAGGGAACAAACGCGGGTTAATGACATCTTAGTTGAAATCAAGAGGAAGAAATGGGCTTGGGCAGAGCATGTAATGTGAAGGCAAGATAGCCGCTGGTCCTTAAAGGTGCACTGAAGAGGAATCTGAACTCGTCTTTTTGCCACGGGAACTCGATCTTCATGTTCCGAGCATTCTTAGAAACCATGACTTATTGCCGTGTGGCCGATTTCCCTAATTAAATCGAATTAACGTCCAGCTCCCGCCTTTATTTTTGAATTCTCCCTTGTACGGTAGGCGGAGTTGACTAACGCGTGGAATGCCTTGCAGCCAGCTCCGTGGAGTGCCTTGCAGCCAGCTCCGTGGAGGCTTTGCTTTTGCTTTATTTTGTTTTTTAGGTTTCCGTGAATAAATAGTTTCATTCGCAGATAATATAACCGCAAAATAAGCCCACAGAAATAACAATACGCGCGGACTATTTGCTTCTACGGACTACTACGTATTATTCCGCCGATGGCAGAGCGGCAAGCCGCCGCGGGACTGGCTGAAAGGCACTCCACGCCTTGGTCGACTCCGCCCACCGTACGCGGCAGAATTAAAAAAAAAAAAGGCGGGAGCCGGACGTTAATTCGATTGAATTAGGAAAATCAGCCACACAGGGCAATAAATCGAAGTTTCTAAGAATGCTCGGAACGTGCAGATTGAGTTCTCGCGGCAAAAAGACGAGTTCAGATTCCTCTTCAGTGCACCTTTAAGGGTAACAGAGTGGATTCCCAGAGAAGGTACGCGTAGCAGGGGGTGGCAGAAAGTTAGGTAGGCAGATGAGATTAAGAAGTTTGCATGGATACAGTGGCCGCAGCTAGCAAAAAACAGGGTTAATTGGAGAGACATGGGAGAGGCCTGTGCCCTGCAGTGGGTGTAGTCAGGTTGATGACGATGGTGAAGATTATGAGAAGAGGGCCATGTGTGATGAATATGTGCACCCCCAAACAGACATACCGTAATTAATAAGTGAATGAACAAAAGCATAATAAATGTTAACGTGTACATAAACGGGGAAGTAATTTCGGCTTTAGAAAGTACATATAGGCCATATGAGGTTTCTTTAATCACTGTATGGACATGTAAATCAAACTTGAGATTATTATCCATCACAATAACCAAAAATTTACTGTTGGTAGCCTGCTGAATAGGCCAGTTATTGTAAATTGGAATGGATACACTGTGGCAAAGCCTTGAAAAAGTAATACCGCTAATGAAGTGTATATTACAGTTTACAATGCTCATTTGTAACAAATACGTAAACAAGGCAGGAGAATAAGTGTTTTCCTGAGAAATTAAGTTTTTACCCTATTACAAGTAAGCAAGTAAAAACCAATTCTTCATGAATTCATTGTGACTTGTGAAAATGAGGTCCTGGTTTAACAAGCTGCCTTGCTGTGAGAAAATGTGGTAAGCAACAATGATCTAGACAGAAGAAATCCATAAATGCATGCAGTGTTGCAATTTTCGCTCGAGGTAATAGGCCATAATGCATGTACAAATGTGCTAGAAAAATTATACTTTATTTCAAGTCTGGAATGAACAAGCAGCAAAAAATAATGAATACTGAAGCATACTTCTGTGTGAAAACAACAGAAGCAACATTAAAAAAGGTCCTGCAAATATTTTACACTTTCTCTCACAGTGTCAAAAATATTTTACCAAGATAACGCATCATTTCAGGACAGAAGCTGCCATACGTACTTGCACTGCTTTAAGACAAAATATTATTTTGGAAATTATCTCCAAGACCACTTTTTCATTAAAAAAAAGCAAAAAATCTTTTTATTGCCTTATATAGAAAAAGCGTGTACCTTCTACATGAAATGAACATTCGAAATACTATACCATGGCCTGTATTCAGTGATCCGAGTCTGACAGCAAGCACCACACAAATATTCAAGCGAAATGAAATCTTACAATTCATCCCATCTTGTCACACCAAATTTTTTCATGACTCATTCATACCCCGAACTTGTGTCAGCTGGAATCACCTTCCCCACGACATCACAGGTATTTCTGATAACAGTGCATTTCGTAAAGTCTTTAATGTTTCTCTCTGAGTATGTGTCGTTTATTACTGTATAAAAATTGCCTTTCACTGTCTACACACTGTTTTAACATATCCCCACTGCATTCTAATCTCATTGCCTTCCTGTGTTTTCACTTTTTATGCATTCCGGGTTTATTTTTGCTTTCTCTCCTTGTTGCTGTTTAGGCTGAATTTTTATGTATTCCCACTCCCCTCTGTAATGCCTTCGGGTCCTGAGGGTACAATAAATAAATAAATAAAAGCACATCTGTCTGTGACCACAGTGCTTCTTTTACACCTCTTCTCTGTCCACAAGCAAAAAAAAAGGTCACGGTGCGCAATTGTGGACACCGACATTTTAAACCTCTTACTTGGCAACATGGCATAATGTAACATATAGATAAGCCCCTGCAAGAAAATGTCTATAAAAACATGAGCCAAATGAAGAAACACCTTGTAGCAGAGTGAGCATGACATCACAGCAAAGTTTGTCAATCAGTACAGTGCATGAAAGCTGTCTACACATTACAAAAAAGCCGAGAGCTTCACAGAAGAGTGGAATGTTTTGTCGCTGTGTTCTAGCTGTTCATTATTTAAGGTATTGTTTGCAGGCAAATGCCCTGTAGTAAAAATCAGACTAGAACAGCTCGTTTCTTATGGGTTTTCACGTGCCTCTTTAGATGTTTGTTCTGCGCAAAAACCATTGGACACAAGTGGCATTGGTATGGCCTCTCGCCTGTGTGGCTGCGAATGTGGTCCACTACAGTGGTCTTCTGGGCGAAACTCTTGCTGCAATAGGTGCACTTGTATGGCTTTTCGCCTGCATGAGCGTGAAGGTGGGCCACCAGGATGAACTTTCTCGGATGAACCTTCTAGAACTTTCTAGAACTTTCTAGAAACTGCACTGAAAAGGGCACTCACCACTGTGTGTCCTCTGGTGGTTCTTGAAGTTGGTGTGGACATCTGTGGAATAGCCACACTCAGCGCACAAGAACCGTCGCCTGCCTTCTTGCAATTTCTTCGAAGGCAACAAGCTCAATGCACTTTTAGTGCTGGCCCAGCCTGCACAATTCACAAAAGCATGTTTTCCAAATGAGGGATATGCCCTACAGATTTTGTTGGCTCCACTTTTGAAGCTAGACAAATGAATGATGCAGGCCTATTAAGTGGGTGTTCCAATATTTCTGAGAAATGATGGCACAGTCAGTAAGTTAAAGCCAGATCATAAACAAATCTTCTGCTATCAAGCCAGCATGCAGTTCACATGGCCATTAACTACCACAGACTGTTACTGCACAAACATAGTTGATCACATAAAAATATTCTAAGCGCCTGTAATACTTCTGATCACTACTGTTCACACACACACACATAAAAATGTACATGGCAGCACATGCCACACTGCCTCTAACGTCTTGAAGCAACATGTATTAGTAATAACAACATAGAGCACAAGTTAAAAAAACAAAACAAAGGTGGGGACAAAAAGGGAGCAAAACAGCAAGAACTAGTAAGATAAAATAAAACTACACAAAACCACACAAAGAAAAGATTTCATGACTGATTTGGGGCCAGACCGTGCCTAAAAATCTAGCTCTGCCCACTATTTTTCAGCTGAACACTGCACAGGAAACCACACCGGTACCATCACACAAATCCACTGTTCATAGCAGCAAATTGAAGTAAACACTGTATATATGTTCTAATCAACCTTTCTAACTTTCAGGTATCCTCCCTGCAAACTTATTGAAAAGTTACTGAAGTGTGGGCATGCATCCACACACATCAAAATATCAAACAAATGCAGAAAATCTGCCATACTCTGATTTGCACAACCAGTTTTGAAATAATAAAACTCTTTACTACCAGTTTTAACATCAAATGTTAGTTATTACTCAACAACGTTGGCAATTATCAAAATCTGTCAGCACCCTCTTTTTACACATAGTATCTGCTGAACAAGCCCATTAAAGTCAGACTTTAGCAGTTAAAGGCAAGTAAGTACACATGGTGTTCCGTATTTATCTGCTCGAGTTGTAAAAATTATCCTGCGCAAACCACTGGTCTAATTTGGCTAAAGCAGAAATCATAGGGCAGCTTATGATAGTCTAAGTTTCTTGATAGAAACTTAAACATCGGAAGCTGCCTGAATTGACCGGAATCAGCAAAAAACTGCAGTCGTCTGAACGGAGAATTTTTCTCTTGGCGAGCAGAGCAGCAGCATTGATAGGCTGCGCCATCCGAGGTATTGGAGACCTACCGCAGCTCTGAGCAGGGATATTCATTGCCTTGTTCGCCAGATGGCACAGCCACTTAAACCTTCTGCTCCGCTCTCCCAGACGAAGATTCTCTGCCCAGACAACTGAAGTTTTTCGTTGATTCCGAACAATTCAGGCAAGCTGCAATGCTAAATTATTTAGCGAAAAATGCAGATTATCCTAAGCAACCCTGTGGTCTGTGCTTCCGCAGTAATAGACCTGTGGTTTGTGCAGGAGAATCTTTTTGCACCCAAGACAGATAAATATGAAACACCCTGTATATATATTCCGGTTACCCCTCTTACAACTGACTACATATCTTAAATCTTAAAGCACTGCAAGAACACAGTGGCAAAAATTTAATATAAATGAATGCCTTAATTATGACCACTTCAACCATTAGCAGGTACCAAGCAGTATAGTACCTAAATATGCTGTCAAGTTTGTATTGGTGTATAGAAACGAAAACTTGATTATTAGCATGCTAGGCTAATAACCAGGGAGACCTCTCTTGTATTCAATAAAGCCTCTCTCTCTTCCCTTTTGCATGTGTAAAGGCTACTTCAAATGAGCACACTTTTCAAGTCTCAAGGTTTGAATGTTGCAGATAGCATGAAGCAATGTGTGAAGAGCAACACACATTAAGGCTTCTTGGCAATATCGCAAAAAGCACTGGTCACACCAAGAAAAAAGCACCGCCACCATGAGGATATTATTAGAGAAACACCCTTAAGAGTGTGCAATGGACGTATCTAACACAGTCTCAATGCTGCAGTGCTAGGCCATCACTCATGTATTGACAGAGCTGGTGCTAACCTTTAATCATCTGACTACTTTCAAGTCAGACTGAATTGGTCTGGTCACCACTAAAGCTTTTCTATGCAAATGAAAGCGTGCTAGTGGCAATAAGTACAAATTGCACTTCCCAAATACTTTGAGATGTGGTTTAAACGCTATAGCAACACTAAAGTGTCAGAAGTCCACAAAGTAACTGTTGCTGTGAATATAAAGTGAAAACACGGTACAAGCTCATAAATATGAACTATGCGGCAACTCCGACCAAGTTTGAACGAACCAAAGAAAAAAAGTGATGATGACGATGATTGATTTTTATATCAAGAGGACAGCTTTTGGCCAAAGAGCACCATGGCATAAGCTACTTTTCATTTCACAAGGTTAGGTTATAGACCCATCTTCCAAGCATAACACCCCAGATAAGCTGAGAACAAGGCCTTAGGAAAGCTTCTACCTTTTATATAGCTGGCTGGTACACGGCAGCACTGGGGATTGAGCCCCACACCTACTGCATGCAACTCAAGAAAACAAAAAGGAGAGTACACTGTGATCACGAAGCAACCAGGAAGTCGGAATACCCAGCTCCATTGTTTAAAGGGGTCTGTGATCACCTTCGACTTGTTTGCAACAGCAGCATAGTCTGATCTAAATCACGATCTTAATGAAAGGTATCTTATCGGTATGGTGTCCATAGCTTTGCGAAGTGGAGGGACCCATGAGAGTCACAAAGAGCATGGGACCGGCTGCAACTTTCGAATATGGAACAAGTCAACAGCGCTGGGATCTATGCTAGCAAGAACGGCTTGTGGGTTGCTGATTGGTTGAGTGGTTTGCAACTTGAGGTTGTGGGGCTGACAAACCAAGCAGTGTACGACCATCACTCTGCAACCAAAGCAGTTGCACAACATTCGCAACTCACAACTATGAATGCACCTTGCGAGTAGAGAAGGCTGGACATCACCTTTTCTTGAAACGGCAATTAGCAATGCTTCTCCGGTCACCCTCATATTTTTGACGAAGGACAATGGCGTGTTTTTCAATGCAGTAGTATTCACAATGAAAAGTGATTTGAAAGACAACGAACAACACCAGGGCACACTGCATGGACCTAACTTACAGCGACCGCGCGGAGTAATGGTGCACAAAGCGCTGAAAAGTCAAGGTGAAGACACGCAGCAAACATTAGCAAAACCTCCGATTTGTCCCTTTCACGAGTGACAGCGATGCTGTGATGCGCCTGATTCCCTGCACCTTGGTGCTGGTCATACCATATATCGTATAACAACAAGAGCAAGTATAAATGAAGTCAAGGTCACTGCTGACATGCCTTCAGTTGGTGCTGCCACACTGCCACATACCACCCCCCCCCCTCCAGCCTCTCACGTCACCTTTACCCTCTCCACACCTCCAAAGAGCAGATGCAACCTCGTAGGTGAGCTGCTCTGCTGACTGTATGCCAACATGGTTTGGATAAATGGTGATGAGACAAATTCACATTCGAATTATTAGGATGTTTCTTACGAAGAGTTTAAAATTTCACCAGTGCTGTGACTAGGAACAAGAACAGAGAAGGAAGACAAGGACAAGCGCTACTAACAACTGAAAGTTTATTTGAAAAAACACAGATCCCAAGCTTTCCACTGCTTAACAGGGCAAAGATTAAATTCAGACATCCAGATCAGCTAACTAGGGAGTTGTGTGAAGCCTATCACATTCACAAGAACAGCGACACGTGTGTTAGCACACCATCTGTAAACTTACATGAATGTGAAATTTTGTATCTAGATTCTTAACTTTCTTTTGCGTGCTTTTTGCGGGAAGCGCAGGCGCTTTGGGTTGTCAGTTGTGTGCATATAATCTGTGTTTTTTCAAATAAACTTTCAGTTGTTAGTAGCGCTTGTCCTTGTCTTCCTTCTCTGTTCTTGTTCCTAGTCGCAGCGCTGGTTAAATTTAAAAGATGTACCAACTAGCTCAAACCACCATTTTGCTCCAGTTCATTACGAAGAGTTGAATGGAGTACAAATGAATAAAGTCATACAGTTCGAAATAGTGACATTCTGAGGTTCCACTGTATGTTAGGTAACTATACATAAGTGTTGGCAAGTTGGGAGGCCATCACGTAAAGCCTAACGTGCAAAACAAAACAGCTTACTTTTGTTACAATGGTAAGCAAACGTAAATGCATATGACAGCAAACACTGACACACTCTTGAACACATCGCACTGGAGTGAAAAAGGTGGAAAGGTGGCAAGAAACAATGTCTTGGCTAGAAGTAATCCACAGACTGGTGGTGGCGACTTGCATTTCATTTACTATGTTATAAAGGCTTACAATCTGAAAAAAAAAAGAAAAAAGGTAACATTTGATATCAGTACAAATGTTCACTTCATCATTAATTATGCACTTCTCCTCTAGACTTTCCCTTCAAACACAAATAGAAGTGTGACAAGCCTACAGAGACCAGTAGAAACAATGAATGCATCAGCAAAAATCAAAGGAATTAATAGCGATGTTTCCATAAAGATTAAAGTCAAAAGAGCTACTACTGGGGCTAGTTGGAAATACATACTTGAAGGAATTGGTGAGCGCTAAAAAACATGGAAAAGGGACGAACGCACAGGACGAAGTGCTTTCTAACAACTGTTTAATCTCAAAAGGAACATGACTATATACTCACATTTGACATCATATCATGCACAGAAGAGGGAGGAACGCACGCGCTGACAAGAATGAAGGAAGAAAAAGAAAAACAGGTAAAAACTACGCGCACTTACAACAGCCGAAGATTACTATTCTTGAAATAGGTTAATTCAGTTCCCCCTAACATCACCGAAGGGGAGCTGACGCATTGCTTATCTGGAGCAACGTGCATTGCGAAAGCTTCGAGAAAATAAGAGAAATTAATTTCTCGTTCCCGTCTGTTTCTAGCCCTACCTATTACCTTGGTGTTTTTTAGCAGTGGTATGCATTTACAGTGTGCACAATGAGGTGCCAGATTCCCGGATTTTGCAATTTGTTCGCATGATCTTTCGTGTTTCCGGAGCCTCTTGTTAAGGCATCTGCCCGTTTGCCCAACGTAAGTTTCTTGGCAGCTGAGCGGAATGCTGTAAATGACCTTTTCGTCACACTTTACATAGGTGTTTTCGTGTTTGATGTTGCACCCAGGTTTTTTTTCGAGGTCTTCAGTCTCGTTTACCTTTTTACACATTCCAATGAGCTTATTGGGAGCTGAGAAAACCACCTAGACTCCGTACTTGTTGGCTGTCCTCCTTATTCTGTGGGAAATATTGTGAACATACGGCATCACGGCAGGGCGTCCCTCGTAGCTCGTTTTCTTAGTTTTGTGGGACCCAGTAACTTCTCTTAGTAAGCTTTCAGCAGTACAGCAAAGTAACTGCTCCGGATAACCGCTCTCCTTCAATCGGGAGACCTGTTGGTCTACGCTGTGAATTATCGAGTGGGGGCAAGATTTTTTTATAGCTAGTTTCAGGCAAGACGTAGCTACAGCTCGCTTTACAATTCTGGAATGACCAGAGTCAAACCGCAACAGCAGTTTTTCTGCTCTAGGCTTGTAAGCCCAGCAAGTGTGATTGTCGCAGCAAGTCACCAGCAGGTCTAGGAATCTAATCTGACTGTCCTTTGGGGTTTCAGAAGTGAACTGGAGGTCAGGAAAAGCTATCTTCCATTCATTAAGAATGCTTTCCGCGTTTATAGAATCAATTGGGCTGTTGGAAAGGCAAAGCAAGTAATCATCAACATACCTAAAGCAAGTTAAGATATTATGTGCATTTAGGGTGCTCGATATCCTCTGGTTACCCTGTGCCAAGAAAATGTCGGACAACACAGGCGCCAAACAAGATCCAATACTTATGCCTCCCTTTTGCAAAAACAATTCACCTTCAAATTCTACGTACAAAGAGCATTCACTCAATTCGAGAAAGCAGTTGACATTCATCCCACAGTGGTTTTGAAACCTGACAATTCCGAAGTGTTCAATACTTTCTTCCACAGCTTTCAAGGCGGCGCTCTGTGGAATGCTATAGTACATGTCCACCCCATCATTTGAAAGGCACACCACCGGGGGGCTTGATTTCAAAAAATCTATGATTTCCTCAGATCCTTTAACCATAAATGGGTCCCGAATCGGGAGGATCAAAAGATGGGCTCTTAGGAACTGAGACAAGCAGCGTTGCCATGTTCCTCGGTCTTCAACGATGACCCTGAACGGCATGCCTTCTTTGTGCGTCTTGATTGTGAAGAAAGGCTTTAGACAGGTTGCCTTGCACTCTGTAATCTGTTTCTTCAGCTTTTCATTGCCAGAGGAGCCGCACTTATAAGCCACACTTTTGCGAAGTTTGGCAAACTTCGTTTTGCTGATTTTGGCGGGATCAAAGTTCTTTGTTAGTCCTTCCAACGCTTTACTCTGATACACGCCTTTGTCAATGCCCACGAACCGGCCTGTCTTGTCGGAGGTCATCAGGCAGAGGCTGTTGTTTCTCAGATAGGTGATGGTATCCTTTGGCTTGTTGTCCCGTGACTTCAGATGGTTAACCTGTTTGATGCCACGCACTGCTTCAATAATGCATGCAGCTCTTTCCTTATCTGGCAATCTGTCTGCAATTCCATAAATCCTAGCAAGGTTTTCAGAGTAAAACACGTTTTTGGGCAAGTTGGTAACATTCTTGATTCATATTGCAGCGTAGAAGCACACACACACAGAGAAGGAACACGCAAAAAAACGCGGACGAACGCTGCACTCACAACTGGTTTACTGTGAAAAGATTTCGAGCTTAAAATGGCTCACGCATCTGCGCACTACAGAAAGAAAACCATAACAAGCACGTGCCAAGAAATAACATCTTATCATAATGCCGCAAAAAGGTTGAATTCTGAAGCGTACAAAAAAACGGACTAGGGGAGCACCAAAGGAATTTAAAGAACAAAGAGAATGTGCACTTGCTTAGGCACTGCCAGTCATGCGTGACATGTTCGCCACGTTTCGATAGTGTTTGAATCCTAGGCAGAAGCAAGTATAAAACGGCACGTGAACTCCTGGAGGCCTTTCACATAAAGGAAAAAGCAGATTGCTGCATTAGTGATGCATCCGTTTTTTTGTACGCTTCGGAATTCAACCTTTTTGCGGCAATATGATAAGATGTTATTTCTTGGCACGTGTTTGTTATGGTTTTCTTTCTGTAGTGCGCAGATGCGTGAGCCATTTTAAGCTCGAAATCTTTTCACAGTAAACCAGTTGTGAGTGCAGCGTTCGTCCGTGTTTTTTTGCGTGTTCCTTCTCTGTGTGTGTGTGCTTCTTCGCTGCAATATGAATAAAGAAGGTTCTCAGCCGGCCCGGGCTACGGTTGGAGTGCAAATTTTGGTCCTTTGTCTAGCATGTTGCTAACTTGCTCAGGCAGCGTGTGTCCTGAAAGATTGATTGCTCTATGATCATTAAACATGAATTTCTTAGATTTTTTTGGAAGACTAGCAAAATTACTTTTCCATAGCTGTTCACCGAATGCTTCGGCGTGTTGGATGAAATACCTTGTCATCTGTCGCGAGGCTCCTTCGTCCAGGAAATTAGTGCGTATCACGTTGATGAGTATCCTGAAGAGCCACATTTTTCTCCAGCTTTCTGCTCGAAGAATCTTGCAGAGCCGTCTGGAAGTCATTGCTGCAGGAGCCATGCTTCCAAGCATTGCTGTCAAAACTGGGTTGGAAATCCCATGGCTGAGGGCGCATGAGAGAGCACAGGTGCGAAACCTGTTGTTAGAAACAGTTGTTAGAAAGCGCTTTGTCCTGTGTGTTCGTCCCTTTTCCGTGTTTTTTAGCGCTCACCAATTCCTTCAAGTACATAAAGATTAGGATAGCAGAGATAAACAACAATTACAAAAATATCTGGACCATTAAAGGGACACTGAGGAGAGCACTATTAATATTTTTTTTATAGTAAAATCCGATAGTTCGGCATGTCATGGCTTTGTTGCCACTTGGCCGGCAGCGAAAGATGCATTTATTTCTAAGAAATTTGGATTCTAAGTTGAAAAAGTTTTTCCCGCCGCTCTGATTCAAACTTGGGATTCGCCTATGACGACACAGGACTGAGAGACGTGAAACATGACGTGCACATGACGTAACGCAGACTCCGTGATTTCTGGCTGCCAGCAGTGCGGCCTAGCAGCAGCCGAAAAGAAAGCTACCGCCGGCCGCACGTTGAAGGCATCTATCGGCTATTGCGGCCATCGCTACAGTCGCTTCGATTACGTTTGCACTGACGTTTTGCCAGCGTTACGATGGATCTCGTTCTCGAAGTCGTCAACGAAGTTCTCGCAAATAGACACCTTTAGCATACCGTGTACCTTGTTACCGCTAGCGGAATACCGGGAGCCCGCCTACCGCCGGAAAACAGGCGCTGATTTGTCCCGATGCTTCAGGAGCACGCATAGCAGCCGGGCACGTGGCGCCATCTGGCGACGTCAAGGAGATTTGCGCATGCATTGGCTGCGCCTCAGTGATTCATGGTTTCTCGGTTCCTGGTGTTGCTAGAACCATTCGTTCTAGCAACACTGTTTTGTCCTATGATCTCATCACGCTTGTACTTGCGAGTTTGGCCTGTGGCGCCGATACCTGTATTTTGGTTCTTGCTCTTTTCTACGTTACAAGAGCTTTGTTGTCAGTATGAGTGGCGTTTTTGTAATCAAGAGCTGGTATTCTGTCGATACAAGCCAACTTCAATTTCCCCTCAGTGTCCCATTAAAGTTCTTGTTGTACAATTTAGATACTTATACCACGTAAACCGAACTTCAGGCATAGGATCTATTTGAAAGGTGCCCTTACATGCAGAGAATTTTTATGCTTTGTAAGCACATACAAGATGCACAAGATGCAGTGAAAAGTGAACATTCCTTTGGTCTTTAAGGTGGCATGCACTACCATTAACAAAAAAATATGATCTGCCCCTCCAAAATGCTAAGCATGCAGCAGATTCAAACAATTTCACTAATAAGTTTCTGATTCATACATTCAAATTTATGAGCAATTAAATGCATCCACTTTTTTCTGCTCCGTAATACATTACAAATACAAATACAAATACCTTTATTTCAACATTAGGGATGTTAGGGGGTACACCCAAAAAGCCTATGACTGGCTTGACAGAGGGGCGCACCCCGTACATAAAAACCGGCAGCAACAGAACACGGACAGAACAATAAAAAAGACTACAGTGCACAGGTAAATATCATTCAATAAAGATTAGTGAACATCCTCTTGAAATTATAGATAGTTGAAGTCGGCAAGATTAACACGCAACGCTCAAAGACACTAAAAATGAACTAAGGATAACAATCACAAAAGAAAACGGGATCAAGGAGGAAAAAACTTGCAGTAAGAAAAAAACCGTACCGTTAGGTCCTCAGGGCTCATTGCGCCGATTAAGAAGAATTGGAATTATATGTCGCAGCATTTGACGACCATAATTAGTACGGAAGGATGGCACATACCAGACGTCTTACCAAGTGTAAGAGTGATTTTGATATCCTCACTTACGATTTTTCCAAAACCTCGTCACCCTATATGCTTACCGACCAAGCGTGATAGCACAGCAGCTTTTCAGCAGTGCCGTGTTGCAAGGGTGAGGAGCGTCAAAAAACAATGTTGACTGCAAAGAATGTTCGCACTAAGGTTAATGCAAATGTGGACACGTCTACAGGCAGTAATATAAAAACTCTTCACCCCTTATGCCACTAGGTGTTGAGAAGGCTTGTCAAATTTGCTATCAAACAACTTTGTAGTTTTCTCGTGAGTCACTTTTAAAAATCTGCAGTTTTAGAGCTCATTTTCCTAGATAATACATTTTTTACTGAGTTCTTTAAAAACATATAAATGTAGTTGTACTGTATTTGCTGAATTGTTTTACTTCACTTTACAGCTGAGAAAATGAGTTTCAATATTGAGCAATGGCAAAAAAGCAGAACATGGCACCAGAAGATGACAAGAAATTTGAAGAAGAGCCAAAATACCCGGATAATTGTAGCTGCTTTTCATTTAGAATATATCTCCACACAGTTGTAGTTTTCAAGCTGTAACAATGCTTTAAACAATGCAAACAAGATGTGGGAAGGAATGCTGTGTACAAAAATGAATATAGCCATACAGAAGGCATCAAGCAACTTTCAAAGTCATTAGCCTCTTAAAGCCAACACCACCAATGTGCCTGAATCTTTTTTTCTTTTCTATTCTCAATGCCTACATGCTATAATTATAGTTTTTGTTGTCACTCTGTAAAAACAAAAGGCCACAGCATGATTACGGCACTCGCTAATGTGAACTTCAGCACTGCTGTGGAGGAATAGACTCACACAAGACATTAGACACAAAAACGTACCATATATAGCTCACAGAACACTTTTTTTTTTACACACAAAACACACCTAGTGCACCATTACTTTCTCGCCCACATCATCCACGTAATAAATTACATTTTGTGTTCCGTAGAGTGAGACAGCATTTCATCCAACTGATACACCAAGTCTCTGCATCCACTGCCTCACACTTCTGAATCCTTGTGGTGACAGTGGTGAGAGCCTCCCCATTACAGGTACGAAGATTGGTTTGGTTTGGTTTGGTTTTATGGGGTTTAACGTCCCAAAGCGACTCAGGCTATGAGAGACACCGTAGTGGAGGGCTCCGGAAATTTCGACCACCTGGGGTTCTTTAACGTGCACTGACATCGCACAGTACACGGGCCTCTGGAATTTCTCCTCCAAAGAAATTCAACCACCGCGGCCGGGATCGAACCCACGTCTTTCGGGCCAGCAGCCGAGCACCATAACCACTGAGCCACCACAGCGGCACAGGTACGAAGAGTAGCTAGCAGTTCCTTCACACTAGCAAAGTGACATATACAATGCGAACACAAAGCAAACAAGGAAGGGGGGAAGCCTCAGGGAGCTTGCCAACATTTCAATAAAGGGATCTGTCTTCATCTGGGCAAAGCTTCGTCACCGTTGGTTTAAATGGGGCCTTCATTCCAAGGAGGAAGGCCTGGTGAGGGGGATGGCGTGAAGTGGGAAGGGTGTTTGTATGGGGGGGCGTGAACCTAATCCAGGCATGATGGCTGCCAAAGAGGATTGACTCGATGACCTGCAAAGCTGTGAAAAGAAATGCGCCAGCTGAGTAGAAAGGAGTCCGAGGGGTGAGGAGGGTTGGAAAGATAGCGAACATGTGCTTGAAGGGCTGTGCGTCCACACATGTGGAGCTGTGACAGGTGGCATGGTATGACAGACTGGGCTGGGCGGAATAAACTAGAAAACAAATGAGCATACTGTTGAATGATATGCCTGGAATTGAAGAAGAAGAACAACAAAAAAAGAGAGGGGTGCAGAGAACAGCAAAAGGATTGGAGAAAGGAGGGAGGGTGAGAGCAAAGCGCTACTGAGAAATGGTAGCAGGTGGTGCAGAGCTTAAGGAAAAAGTAGGTAACTATAAACGGATTAAGGGATTAAGGAAAGGAATTAAGGAAAGGGGTGAAAAAAAAAAGAGGATGGGTAGGGAGGGAAGAAGAGCGGATAAAGAGGTCACATGCAGCACTGAGACCAGTGTAATAACGTTTTTTTTGTCATTGTCTTTTGCTCTCACCATGTGTGAGAATTTTTTTAAGAATTACGTCAAAGTGAAATGTACTGGACAGATTCTAAGTCAACTTTGGAGATGTCGATCCCTGTTGGTTATAAGGTTTTGAATTAGACAGAAGACCAAATTTTTTAACAGTAAAATACAACTGTATGTGGCTTGGTTTCAAGACGCAATAAAAAGTTACCCCAAACTTTCTTCATGCATTCAGTGAAAAATTATAGTTGCACAAACCACGACAGTTTACATACGTTGCAAGGCAGCTTTCAGCTGACAGTCCTTGCCCTCAATGTAAATGATAGGGATTAAGGAATTTTACTTCAAACTTAGCAACCCTTACTCCAATACCATGAGGCTCCACATTAAATCTCACTAGAGGAGATGCACGATATAAAATGGCAGATCAAAAGCTCCTACTGTGACTGACGTGAAACTGCACCAGCAGACTGGAGGGCTCTCACCAAAAAAAGCCATCGGAAGTAACAAACAGCGAAGCACACTTCTTACGAAAGCATCAAAAAGAGCTGATGTTAAAAATGAAATACAAATATTCAGCACTCTTTCGCATGCCTAAAAATAATGAAGCTGATGTATGGTTACAGGACAGGAACTATTTTTCCATCTACCCTGCCCCAACACAGAAAAAAAAAATGTTTGATAACAATGCTTTCAAAGTTACTTCTCGGTTCAACAGCAAAAAGGCATCCATATAGTGTGTTCATTTTTTTTTTTTTTCAAATACGCCTACAACTTTAATTAGCTAAGGGCTCTAGAGATGAATGCAGAGGACACTGCTTTGCAAATTGTGTCATTATTGCGACCGGCGGAAACAAAAGATAATACAAGTTATAGGCTGTTGCTAAAGTTTGTAAGATGGAAGCACACCCATCACAGAAAGTAACACCTCCTTTCTTTTATAAATATGAAGGTTCATTTGCCCGAATTTCCATCTAATACAAAAAATATATATTAAAAAACTGGCTGGGACACTTAAGCTCTGCCTTAAGGGTATGACGCAATAGTGTTATTGGGATAATGTCCATGTATGTGGAAATGGTCGACTTTACATTCACTGATCCCTGGAAATCTACATATCACACCTGGCACAGTGGTGCAGCGGATAAACGATGCGTCACTGCCCTGCGATGGCCGGTGTTGCCACCAGTCAAGTTCGTGCAGCCCATATTGCTATTCCCGAGCAACCTCTCGCGACAAGTGATTACTGCCACCTGCCACGGTGATCACTTTGCTCACAATCCAGTGGACAGGTTGTGATGACGTCCCAAGGTCACGTGACCTAGGTGGCCCATAGGTTGCTGGAGTGGCCAGTTGCTCCGGCCGCTTTGGCTGCGAGGAATCAAACGGCCACCACCACAGATGCCAACACCGACACCAAAGCCGGACAATTTTTTTCGAGACGAGGGTACCAACGCTCTCAAATTAAATGTAATATGCATTTCCCTTTTGCTCCCAGGTGAACCGTCTCTACCAAGAGTAACCCAGCAGGACTTTTTTTCTTAGCTGTGTAGCGGAGTACTTATGCCACTAATAAGCGCTTAATCTGTAGCTTCATTTACTTGAGTCGACAAAGTGAGGTCGAGTAGGCGTGTCGAGATGAGAGCTGCCGGTCTAGCTCATGTTTGGTTGGTTTATTGGGGTTTAACATCCCAAAGCAACTCAGACTATGAGGGACGCCGTAGTGAAGGGCTCCGGAAATTTCGACCACCTGGGGTTCTTTAACGTGCACTGACATCGGACAGTACACGGGCCTCTAGAATTTTGCCTTCATCGAAATTCAGCCACCGCGGCCAGGATCGAACCCACGTCTTTCGGGGCAGCAGCCGAGCGCCGTAACCACTGAGCCACCGCAGCGGGTCGGTCTAGCTCATGTATATTCAAGGAAGTTGGGCTAACCAACCGTCGATCGGGCTGGGTGAGACCGACTACAGGGAGTGGATTCACTCAGCCTGACCCAGCCACCGCTGTCAAGTCAAAGAGTCAGGTTAGCAGGAGGGGAAAGGATAAACAGGAACCTTTTTTTGCTTCCACCATTGTTCCTTCAAGACAGCGATGGCACACAGCAATCTTGGAGGCTATTGCAAACGTACACTGCGTTGCTCAATGCTGGGCACCCCTGGAGTTGCCCCTCTCCTCACTTGCAAAGATAAAGTTCATGTAAACACGCAGTCAGTTGGGGGAGGGGGAATCATGCTCAGTCCGACATCTGACTTGACTTGCTCCTTTTTTGTTTATGTATATGAAGCTTGTGTAAGGCAACTAGAATCCTTGTCCTCACTTTCTGAGGCTTTTTGACGTTCATGTTTGCTGTAAGGGCTCCACTATGTGAATTAGAAGCAAACCCACTCGCATGGTTATGGTTACTTCTGGTAATGGCAATACATATAACGGTGCAATCTGTTATTTGAGAGAAATGTTTTCAGGACACAACAGCAACAAGAAGTGAACAGAGCCTCACATCCACTAGTAGCTTGGCACCACACTTGTGGAGGTGGTAGTTGGGAACCCAATCGTGGCGGCCACGTTTCGATGGAGGCGAAACGCAAAAGGCGACCGTGTGCTGTGCAATGTCAGCGCACGTTAAAGATCCCCAAGTGGTCGAAATTATTCTGCAGCCCTGTACTACCACACCACTTTTTTCCTTTCTTCTTTGACTACCTTTCTTAGCCTGTCCCTTAAGGCACAGTTCAAGAGTCCACCCAGATATGTGAGAGAGTTACTACACAACTTCCTTTCCTCAAAACAAATTTTCATTTTTTACCCATTTTCTCTGATGCACTGGAGTTACATTAGGCACTCCTTGCCAGAAGCTCTTTGGCAGGCATCGTATCTGCATGTTTGAAGCCCCAATACAGTCTTTTGGAGAACTTTGCCCTTAACCCTACAAGCTGCAAAGGCGATCACAGCGACAACAAAATTCTGAGGACACTTAAGTCTGCTTACATGGAGGAATGCGAAAGCATATCCTTTGAGGAAAGGAAAGGTTTTCGAAAGGGTGCAGTAGCTCTCATGAACACCTCAACTGTGCCTTAATGCATGCAATTGAAGGTGCATATGCCATCGGTCCAAACCCCTGTCGCAAGCTAGCCTCCAACTTGACTAAAACATGTAAGCTACAGGGTCTGTCCTGAAAGTAATGAGACAAGTCACGGTGTGGCCCGTGCATGAGCTAGATCGGGAAACCGCTCTTGGGGGAAGGAGGGTGAACCTTCAGCTTCACAATGCAAAGACCTCAGTTGGCTTCGAGCAGGTCAAGCGAGTGGACGTGTTCAAACGTATACCCCTGTTTCGTCGATGCGTCGAGGAAACCGTGAAGCGAACGTTGGAACAGTGCGACGCAGTGAAGCCTTGCGATAAACTGAGTAAATCACCGACGGAGACATTTGACAGCATGTGGTAATGATGCAATGTCCAGATCGCAAGGGTTCCAATGGCACAAATCATTTACAAATGGCCGTGAAGACGTTCAGGACCACGCAGTCAACGTTACCGTCCGCAACCTTCAACAACGGGCGCCTGGACCGTTGCTCGTCGTGAATGTCGTCACGACGGTTTGTAAATGCTTTGTGCCATTAGAACACGCGACCTGGACATCGCATCGTTCCCACACACTGTTTTGATCACGTTGATTGACTCGGTAGATGGCGTACTCAGTTCATTGCAAAGCTTCCCCGCATAGTGCTGTTCCGACGTTCTCTCCATGGTTTCCTCGACGCAGCGACGAAACATGGGTACACACTCGAAGACGTCCACTTGCTTCGCCTGCTCACAGCCTACTAAGCTCGTCATATTGTGAAGCTGAAGGATTCCCTTCCTTCCCCCCTAAGCTTTTTCCCAATCTAGTGCATGCACGCGGCCGCGACTTGTCTCATTACTTTCAGGACAGACCCTGTATATTCAAAGAGAAATGCTACGTAACCCCACGGAACACTGTAAGATGAACGGTTGCTCAAAATTTTGGTGCAAATGTACTCCGGAATACTGCCAACACATTGAAGTCAGCCATCACTCGGATTTGATGATGATTGCGGATTTTCTGGGATTTGATGATGATGGTGGATTTTTATGGCACAAGGGAATCTGGCAATAGAGTGCCTTGGCACAAGGTATTTTTGTCTCTTCAAGGTCGGGTCACAGACCCATTTCCCAAGCATTTCACCCTAAGGAACCCGAGCACCAGGCCAGGGGAAGCTTGTATACCCATTGTATCACCGGTGGGCACCCGGCAACACTGGGGATCGAACCCCACACCTCCCAGATGCTCAAACGCCTAGGCCACCACTGCAGTATCTCTGGGATTTCGTCTACGCCTTCATGAATTAGGGAGTGGGGATTAGGGTATTGACACGTGTCCTGAACTCTTTGCAATCATCTGTCACGTGACATGGCATGACATCACATTACATCGGTGTCATGTGACTTGATATGAGGTCACATTCGAACGTTGTCACTTGACTTAGTATGTCGTCACATTACAAGGTTGTCACGTGACTTGGTATGATGTCACACTCATATGATGCCATAGCTAATTACACCAATTAGCAGGTGTTACCAAATTAGCATTAATTATGTATGTTATTTCTGTCCATTTGTTAAGGTTAACTAGCATTCAGTAATCATGTGACATCACCATCTTATCACGACATATTACACCGCCGCCAAGTTTTCCCTAACGACATAGTTTTCGTGACTAGGCATGACGTCGACTCGTGACGTCACATGGCGCCATTTTTTGCGGACAAATTTTCTGTGGACATGTTTTGTGTACACGAGGAGGTAATTAAGCATCTCTGCAGACCTATTGTACGGTATGACTGCACGAGACAGATAAATATAGCTCTTTCACATTGGAAAGCAACTAGTCAATAAAAATCATGAACTGCTTAAGCACTTACTCATAAGAAACTTAAAAGATGGACTCTTTGTAATTTGAACTTCCTCGATTCAAAGTGTCGCTTTGTTGGAACTGAAGGTTCGCTCCAGTCCATTTCAGGTACAGTAAAAAGATTTCCATTATTTCAAAACTCTACTTAGTTTGAACAAATTCTCAGGCTCCTTCAAGTTTAAATTACTGATAATCAACTGCAACACACAACAAACCTTACTTTAATAAACACAAGTTTTATTCTTTTAGCATGAACTCTAATATCAAAAAGCTGTCCAAATGATAAAAAGCAAGATAGATAACGCTGAAATTGTAACTGATTGCAGCAAGAGTTTCGATTGGTTGGTTTATTGGGGTTTAACGTCCCAAAGCGACTGAGGCTATGAAGTAGTGAAGGGCTCTGGAAATGTCGACCACCTGGGGTTCTTTAACGTGCACTGACATCGCACAGCACACGGGCCTCTAGAATTTCTCCTCCAAAGAAATTCAACCACCGCAGCCGGGATTGAACCCACGTCTTTCGGGTCAGCAGCCGAGTGCCGTAACCACTGAGCCACCACGGCGGGGAGCAGCAAGAGTTTCATTCAATAAGTAGGCTATTCTCCAAAGCCCTGAAGTCTGAATTAACAGGCATTGAAGTTGTACAGTCACCGTCAAAAGTAAACGGAAGGCGACTTTGTCAAAAAAAATTAATTTATTTAAATCTAAAGCAGGATGGTCCAGGTTTGTTGGTGCACAGTGCAATTCGCACAATCACAATTAGGCTGCACATATGTATTCAAGCATGCATGAATTGAGCGGGCAATGATTAAATTTTTTCGCTAATATTGCCTTCCATTTACTTTTGATGGCACCTGTACAAAATTGCGTAAGCATTATGTGCAAAATTTTTGGCAAATTCAATGCGATTTGTGAAAAGAAGGTCCTCACATAGATTAAGTTGTTTACGCTACAATTAAGGAAGCTACATTGCTGACAACGAGGAAAGCAACAATGATCTAGCCAGAACTAAATTACAAAGGGGTGCAATACTAACTAAAGCTTTTTGCTAGGTCTAATATGACCATAAAGCAAAACTGTGTTAGAGATATTTTACTTTATTTCAAGCAGAAATGAACACGTAGCAAAGATCAGTGAACACTGTAGCAGCTTCATTTTGTGATGCAAACCAACAAAAACAGTATTAGGAGTGATTAAGCAGACGAGGAAAGGGGAATGAGGGGCTCGTTATAAATATGAATGAAGCCAACAGCCACAGAAACCAAGGGGCACAGGGGATTTTTTTAATTTATTTATTTATTTTGTGGTGTTGATCAATTTATATTACTGAATATGTTATCGCTTAAAGCTAATTGATTAGAAAAGCAGAAGAAAAAACAACCACATGCCGCCGGTGGGATCTGAACCCACGACCTCCGAATTACGCGTCCGGTGCTCTACCGCTGAGCTACGGCGACAGCTGTCAAACCTTCTGCTTTTGGGGGTACTTATGTTTACAAATAACCTAACATTGGGAGTGTTCACCAGCGCCACCCACGTTCTTAAGCGGCGGACGTAGCACGTCCTGAGTTACCGCTGATGTGATGTAGAATATCATCGAACGGCGAGGATGGAAGCTGTGTAAGAACCCTCTTATGCTTCCTAAGGCATCAAGGCTGCCAGAACCGAGGCCCTTGTTAAGCCGTCGCCGCAGCTCAGCTGTAGAGCACCGGACGCGTAATTCGGAGGTCGTGGGTTCAGATCCCACCGGCGGCATGTGGTTGTTTTTTCTTCTGCTTTTCTAATCAATTAGCTTTAAGCGATAACATATTCAGTAATATAAATTATCAACACCACAAAATAAATAAATTAATTAAAAATCCCCTGTGCCTCTTGGTTTCTGTGGCTGTTGGCTTCGTTAGTATTAGGAGTGGTTATTTAACACTTTCTTTCACAATTTCTAAAAATATTTTAGCAAGATAATGCACCATATCAGGTCAGACGCTGCCTTAAGTACATGCATTGCCTTAAAACAAAAATTTTTTTTAAAAATCCACATTTGTAAGGCCATTTTATTCATAAAAAGAAAGCAGATAAGAATCTTTTCAGTGCCTTATATAGAGAATGAGTAAAAATGAACACTTGAAATATACCATGGTCATATACCAGTGATTTGAGTCCGACAACGAGCACCACATGAATATTCAAATGAAACGATATTATATGATCCACCGAACACATCTTTCTATAACCACAATGCTTTTCTTACATCTCTGTTCACAAGCAAAGCAAAACAAAAAGCAAACTGTCTCCGAATGTGGCCTCCAAAATTTTACACCTATTACGTGCCAGAATGTAACGTAAAAATGTCCTGATCAGAAGCCAACTATAAAAAAAAAATGAGCCTACAAGAAAATGAAATGGCAGCAAGCTTTGTCAATCAGTACAATGCATGAAGGCTGTCCACATGTGCATCTCACAAGACAGGCAGGAGCTTAAAGGTGCACTAAAGAGGAATCTGAACTCGTCTTTTTATTGCGGGAACTCGATCTACACGTTCCGAGCATTCTAAGAAACTTCGAATTGACTTGTGCAGCTGATTTCCCAAGTTTAAATCGGATTAAAGGTCCCAGCTCCCACCTTTTTTTGAACTTGCCGAAGACGGTAGGAAGAGTAAACCAACCTTTCAACCAATCACATGGCAGCTTGCCACTCCGGCATCGGCGTAGTGATACGTAGTGATCGGCGAAAGCAAGGAGTCCACGGGTATGTTTATTTTCGTGGGCCTAATTTGCAGCTATGTAGTCTCTGACGGGATCTATTTATTCATGGAAACCTAAAAAACAAAATAACAGTGAAAGCCATGCCGCCACGCGACTGCCTGAAAGGCACTGCACGCGTTAGTTGACTCCTCCTACCGTCTGTGGCGAGTTCAAATAAAGGCGGGAGCCGGGAAGTTTAATCCGATTTAGATTAGGGAAATCGGCCGCACAGGCCAATAATTCTAAGTTTCTAAGGATGTTCGGAACGTGTAGATCGAGTTCCCGTGGCAAAAAGATGAGTTCAGATTCGTCTTAAGTGCACCTTTAACGGAAGAGTGGATGATTTCGTAGCAATGTTCTGTTCAGTATTTCGGTTCTTTTTTTACAGGTAAAAGTTGCAGCAGAACTGCTCCCCTCTTGTGGGCTTCCAAATGCTTGTCAAGATATGCCTTCCTTGCGAAGGCCTTTGGACACAGGTAGCACTGGTATGGCCTCTCCCCAGTGTGGGCCGCCCGAATGTGCCTCACCATATTGGTCCTGTGGGTGAAGCTCTTGCTGCAGTGAGTGCACTTGTAGGACACTTCGCCTGCATGAGCGTGAAGGTGGTCCACCAGGGTGAACTTTCTAGAACTTTCTAGAACTTTCTAGAACTTTCTAGAACTTTCTAGAACTTTCTAGTCTGCACTGAAAAGTTTGCTCACCGGTGTGTGTCCTCAGGTGGCTCTTGAAGTCGGTGTGGACAGCTGTGGAATAGCTACACTCAGGGCACAAGAACAATCGCCCGCCTTGTTGCAATTTCTTTAGAGGTGGCAAGATCCATGCACTCCTAGTGCTCACCGAGCCTGCACAATTCACAAAAGCATGTTTTTCGAATGAGCGATATGCCCTATTGATTTTTTTGGCAGCACTTTTGAAGCTAGACAAATGAATGACACAGGCCTTTTAAGCAGGTGTTCTAATATTTGTCATAAATGGTTTAGCAGCGAGTGCCTCAAAGCCAGATCATAAACAAACCTTTTGTTATCATTAGCATGCAGTTCACATGAGCATTCTCAGACTACTATTGTACAAACAGAGTTCATTACATCGCACTATCCTGATTCCCAGTAATATTTCTGATCACTATTGTTCGCACGCACATGCCACACTGCCTCTAAAGTCTTGAAGCAACAATATGCATAAGTAAAAACAACGCACAACGCACGCCAAAAAAAGTGCAAGGTGGGGCCAACAAATCACAGGGAGCAAAACAGCAAAAATTGGAAGGTAAAGAATAGGACAGTGCACAAATCACACAAGGAAAAGCCTTCACAACTGATCAGATGCCAGACCATGTTTGGAAGTCTAATTTGCCCACAATTCAAAAGCTGAACACTGCACACAAAAGCCCATTTGTAACATTCAGAAACTCCATTGTTCACAGTTAAGACATATTCAAGTAAACATTGCATGCTTGTTCTAATCAACCCTTCTAGTTACTCTTTCAGGTATCCTCTTTGTATAAACTCACTAAAGAAGTGTGAGCACAAATATGAAAATAGCAAACAAATCAATATACTATGTGGCACAAATTTTGAAATACACATAGAAAATGTTCCACGTTGTCCGACTTGCACTAGCAGTGTGAAATAATGAACTCTTACAGCCACTGTTTTAATATGAAATTTTATTACCTGACAACGTATTATCACTAAGATTTGTCACCACTCTCTTTTTACACGCAGTATCTGCTGAATGAGGCCAGACTTTATCCCTTAAAGGCAAGTATATTCATGCCGCTCCCATGCAACTGATGACATCTCTTAAACCACTACAAGAAGTAAAGGAAATGAGTGCTTTAATGATGATCACTTCAGTTACTAGTAGGTACCAAGCAGGACAGAATATGTATATGTTGTCAAAATTGTACTGGTGCATAGGAACAGAAACTCAACCTCATGCTTAAGACTGATGTTAAAGCTTCCCTTATACATGCATAAAGGCTATTTCAAATTTGCACACCTTTCTATTCCTAAGGTTTGAATTTTGTAGACAGCATGAATCAAAAGTTCAAGACCAATTTGCCTCAAGGATTCTTGACGAACTCAATCGCAAGTACAAGTAGTCACATTGCGCCGAGCAAAAAGCACTGCCACCATGGAGATACTATTAGACAAGCACCCTCAAGAATTTGCAGTGGATGCACCTAGCACAGTCTCAATGCTCCAGTGCTAGGCGATCCGTGATATACTGACATAGCTGGAGCAAACTTTTAATCATCTGACTACTTTTAAACCAGAGTGGCCTGGTCATCACAAAAGCTTTCCTGAGCAAATGAAACTGCATTTGTGACAATGCGTAGAAATTGACGTCACAAATACTTCGAGGTGCAATTTGAATGTTGCCGCAACAGTAAAGCGTGAGGTGCTGGCAGAGTAACTGTTCCTGCAAATGCAAACTGAAAACGCTGTAAAAGCTCATTAATATGGACTATGTGGCAACTCCGATGGAGTTGAACAGACCAAAGTAACTAAAAAAACAATGATACTGATGATGATTTATGGTGCACGGGCAGACTTAGTCCAAAGAGCGCCACGGCACAAGGTACTTTCCGTTACACAAGGTGGAGTGGAGGTCTATCTTACAAGCAAGTCTCCCTAGAAAAGCAAAGCACCAGGTCAGGGGAAGCTTCTACCCACTGTGTCACCGGTGGCTACCCAGCAGCACTGAGGACCGAACCCCTCAACTCCCGCATGCAACTCAAGCAAGCAAAGAATGAGAATGTGAATGAGAAGCAGCTGGGGAGTCAGAATACCCAGCTCTACTGTTTAAAGGGGTCTGCGATCACCTTCTAATTTTTTGGAACGGCAACTTATTATCTAAAGCGCGAACTTAATGAAAGGTTTCCTCTCGGCATGGTGTTCACCAAGTCCCTAGCTAGTGCAGCACAGAGCCCCATCAGAGTCACGAAGGGAATGCGATTGGCTGTAATTTTCAACTCTGCAGCAAGTCAACAGTGCTGACATCCATATTACCAAGAAAGGCCTGTGGCCTGCTTTCTCATTTTCGTTCACTCCAAAGATGTTGATCAGTTTAGTGGTTTGCAACTCTAGGTTGTACAGCTCGAAAACCAAACAGCTTCAACTATCACTCTTCTACCAGAGCGACTGCACAACATCCGCAACTTAAAACTGTGAATGCCCCTTGCTAGTCACAGAGGTTGCACAACAGTTTTTTTTTTTAATGCCAAACAGCAATTCTACTTCAATCACCCCCTTAATTCTGATGAAGGCCAATAGTGTGTTTTTCAAAACTGCATGATTTTTGGCGAAGCGTCTGCTTAGCGACCACTGCTAGCAACCACAGGGAATCATGATGCAGAAGGGGCTGAAAAATCTAGGCAAAGACACGCACGACACATTAGCAAAAACTCACGATTTTTTCATTTCGCAAGTGCCAGTGATGATGCAACATACGTGATTCGCTGCACCTCGGAATGGTCATGCCATCTACCACCCCTTAAGGGGACAGATTCCAGAACAAAAATTTTTAGTTGATATTTGTACCAGGTGACTGAGCATTTCACAGTTTAGACATTTACCAGTTCCACTACGATCTGCTGCCAATTTTGGCCCATCTTCACCTACCACTGCTTTTAGATGTTATGCCCTTAGTTGCCGCTGCACTACCACCACTCCTATCCTCCAGCCTCACACATAGTCGTTACCTTCTCCATATCTCCAAATAGCCAGTGCAACCTCATGGGTGCGCTGCTTTGGCGTTTGCACACCCACATGGTTTTAATAAATGGTGGCACAACCAATTCACATTCAATGTAATGGGCCCTTTTATATGTATTATATGTACACTTGGTTTGGTTTAGGGGGTTTAACGTCCCAAAGCGACTAAGGCTATGAGAGACGCCGTAGTGGAGGGCTCCGGAAATTTTGACCACCTGGGGTTCTTTAACGTGCACTGACATCGCACAGTACACGGGCCTCTAGAATTTCTCCTCCAAAGAAATTCTAGCCGCCGCGGCCGGGATCGAACCTGCGTCTTTTGGGTCAGCAGCCGAGCACCATAACCGCTGAGCCACCGCGGCGGCTATTATATGTACACTTAAACAGAGCACAAATGGAATTAATGAAGTTCCAAGCTTTCCCTGTATAAGGTTCCATAGGGCAAAAGAAAAAAGGGACAAGTCACGAGTGCAATGTGAGGTAACCATACATAAAATCGGAAAGTTGGCAAACAGTCACGTAGAATCCCAAGTTCAAAACAAAGCTGCCTCAGTTTTGTTACAATGGCAAGCAAGCATGAAAATGCACATGACAACAAATACACACACTCTTGAACACATTACACTTCAGTGAAAATAAATAATGGCTTGGCCGAAAGTAATCCAAAATTGGTAGTGGAGACTTGCATTTCATCGACTGTCACAAAGGCTTAAAATCTGAAAAAAAAAAAAAAGGCAATATTTTATCACTGGCCAAATGTTCCATTCATCACTACCGTATAAACGCGTGTAAGGGCCGCACTTTTTTTTTCCAGATTCGAGGGCCAATTTTCGTAGTGCGGCCCACACACATGTGCGAAAAAAAAATGTTTTTTGAGCAAAAACACGCCAATCAGGGAATGAGCGGCATTTATTCTACGTTCAATCGACACTCGCGGAGTATTTCGACTCTGAGCTGGTGCTGTGCTCTGGTGCACGCTCATTCCAAAACAAGCTGCGCAGCATATCCACTCTCAACGCGTAGCCGGTGTTTCGCACTTTCATCATATAGTAGAGCCGCTCCTTTTCCAGTTCGGGAAACTCGCACCGCTTGCCTCAGAAAGCGCGCTTTTCGCAGCTTGTGTTTCTCAATGCATCCTTTCGGTTGCAACCACCACCGCACGCACTTCTCGGCCACGTCGAATTTCCTGCCAGCCGTATGCTAGCCGTGCTCGAGAGCTAACTCCCAGCCGTGTAGCTATTAAGGTGCTTGCCCATCGTGCTAAAACTACAACGCTCGGTGGCAGAACGCGAAAGCCACAACCACCACAACTACAGCGAATACGTTAACACGCCACAAAAGCAACAAAAGGCTGGCGCTCGCGATACTGATGCCGATGCAGATAGCGAAAGATCGAGTAGCTCGAGACGAAAAAAAAAGTTGACGATGATGATGATAGCGGCCTCGGGCGTCATCCATAGACGGCACTTGGAAGCTCTTGTGCGCGTGCGTGGCCTCTGCGATTTTGTACACCGTCACTCGCAGCTGGAGCCGATCGCAGAGGCCATGGCGCGTGCATTCAGAAGGCTATTCCCGCCTGGGTCATGGAAAGTTAAGGTGCGGCGGCCCTTACACGGATTTATTTTTTTTTTAATCGTTTCCTTCGGGAAAACGGGGTGTGGCCCTTACACGCGTTTATACTGTATTTGTGCACTTTTCTGTTTTAGACTTAGGCCACAACACACAGAATTGTGACAAGATTATATCGCGATTTGCCTAAATCAGAAAATCGAAAAAAAATTCTCTCAGCCTAACCGCACGTTTGTTCGGGCTCAAATTTCGCACAGAGTTGCATTTGGTGGTCAGTTTTGTTTTATACTACATTTAGGTGCAGTACTTGCCTGATTCGGTCAGAATTATTTGGAAATCCCCATCGTCGGCGGCGACGGCGAGCCAAAACCGAAAGTAGGGCCGAAGACATCGCAGCAATGGTACCCGTGGCACCATCTCGCATCCACCAGAGAAACCCAGCTGTGCTAAGTTGGTGAGCAAATTATCTTTGCTTGGTGCTCTCTGCAGCGAAGCAGCGCAAGACATCACCGAAAATACGGTCGTACAGCGATCAAAAGAAGGCCATGGCCGTGAATTGGCTATGCGAGTCCAAATCCTCCGCCCACGCCCTCCCCGATAGAGGGCTCGTTTCTCCGTGGTACGAGGTGGCGCCACGAGTACCACTGCTGCGAAGACTTTCGGTTTTGGTTCTCTGTCACCGCAGACGATGCGGATTTCGAAATAATTCTGACCGAATAAGGCCAGTACCCCAGCTAAATGTAGTATAAAACAAAACTGACCAACAAATGCAACCTCTGTGCGAAAGTTTAGCCCGAACAAACGTGCGGTTAGGCCAAGAGAATTTTTTTTCGATTTTCTCTGATTTACGCAACAGTCGGTATAATACACCAGTGGAAACAAAAAATGCATCAGCAAGGAACAAAGGAAATATTTCTGATGTTTTCATTGCAATTAGGACACCAGTTTTAAATACTATCACGAAAGAAACTATCATTACAGTGCTTACTGTACAATTCAGGTACCTGTGCAGTGTAAGCCTCAAGGCACTGAGCCTAAAAACTGCCAAGATAATAAGCTTTTTAATAATGCCACTGATAATTTTGCCAAATTCTGATCGTGTGATATGCTTACTGACCAAGCATGGGAGCACAGCAGCTTTTCTGCAGTGCACCGGTGCAAGGGTGGGGAGCATCAGAAAACAATGGTGACTGCAAAGAAGCCCCAGCTACTTTCGCACTTGCTGTTTATTTTTTTTTTATAATAAAACAACTAGTCAGACTTTGCGCCACCAAGTGTTGAGAAGGCCAAATATGTCATCAAACACCTTTGTAGTTTCCTCTTGAGTCATTGTTGAAAATCTGCAGTTTTAGACCACATTTTCCCATAAGGGAGTAATTACTCATTGGCATCCACCCAAGCGCAGCCACACTGCTACAAAGGAAAGCTATACAGCTTTCTCAGAAACTTCGTAGTTAAAGAAAAATTCGTCCTGGTCCGGGGTTCGAACCCGGGACCACCGCTTCACCGGAGCAGTCGCTCTACCAATTGAGCTAACCGGGACATCAAGCTTATGGTAGGGACGAATTTTTCTTTAACTACGAAGTTTCTGAGAAAGCTGTATAGCTTTCCTTTGTAGCCGTATGGCTGCGCTTGGGTGGATGCCAATGAGTAATTACTCCCTTATTACAAATTTACTCCACCTTGGGGGTTTCCCCTAAACATTTGACCAACACATTTTCCCAGATAATGCACTTCTCGTTCAATCATTTAAGGACATAAAAATGCAGTTGTACTGCATTTGCAGAATCTGTTCTGTTTACATTTTTCACCGAGGAAAGAAATGTTGATATTAGGCAATGGCAAAAAAAAACACAAATATGGCACCGCAAGATGACAAATTTTGAGAAGGGCCAAAATAACCTGAATAATGCAGCTGATTTGCATTTATAATATGCCTCTGACACAGTAGTTTTCATCTGTAACAATGCTTCAAACAATGCAAACAAGATATGTGAGAAGGAATCCTGCACGCACTACGGTTGTAGCACTAGAGAATATATCAAACAACCTTTCAAGAGGCCTTTCAAAGCCATTAGACTTTTAACGCCATCACCAACCGTGACAAAAAAAGTGCCTAACTCTTTCTTCTTTTCGGTTCTCAACGCCTACATGCAATATTTATAGCTATTGTCACTCTCTCAAAAATGCTCACAGCATGATTGCAACACTCAGCAATACAAAATTCAGTACAGCTGTTGAGGAATGCGCTTACACCAGACACAAACACATACCATATATAGAGTTCGCAGAACAATTTTTTTTTTTCACATAGATCATCATCATCAGCCTTACTACGCCCACTGCAGGGCAAAGGCCTCTCCCAAGTCTCTGCAATTAAACCTGTCCCTCGCCAGCCGCGGCCACCATATTCCCGCCAATTTCTTAATCTCATCCGCCCACCTAATTTTCTGCCGCCCCTGCTACGTTTGCCTTCCCTTGGAATCAGCGGTTATCTTGCCTTCGCATTACATGCCCTGCCCAAGCCCACTTCTTCCTCTTGATTTCAACTAGGATATCATTAACGCGCGTTTGTTCTTTCACCCACTCCGCCCTCTTCCGATCCCTTAACGTTACACCTATCATTTTCCTTTCCATAGGTCGCTGCGTTGTCCTTAAGCTGAAACCTCTTTGTTAGCCTCCATGTTTCTTCCCCGTAGGTGAGTACCGATAAGATACAGCTGTTGTATGCTTTTCTCCTGAGGAATATTGGTGAACTGCCATTAATGATATGCGAGAACCTGCCAAATGCGCTCCACCCCATTCTTATTCTTCTAGTTATTTCCCTCTCATGATCTGGATCAGCTGTCACTACCTGCCCTAAAGAGACATATATTCTCTTACTACTTCCAGCACCTGGCTACCAACTACGAACTGCTGATCCCTTGCTAGGCTGTTGAACATTACTTTGGTTTTCTGTATGTTAATTTTAGCACCACCGTTCTGCTCTGCCTGTCTAATTCATTGATCATGCGTTGCAGTTCATGTCCTGAGTGACTTAGCAAGGCAATGTCATCAGCGAATCGCATAGATCAATGCCTCTTAACCCAGCCTTGTGGACCATTACTTTCTCGCCCAGTCCGTCAAAGTGATAGCGACATCTTGAGCTCCCCAAAGCGAGACAGTATACCATCAACTTATACACCAAGACTGCATTGGCTGCTTCGAACTTCTGAATCCTCGTGGTGACAATTTGCATTGTCTCCGCACTGGACACGCGCACAGCCGAGTCTTCACAGCAATTACAGCGTTTTCGCGGCACGCATGGCACGACTCTGGCAATGCCACCACTGATCACTCGCTCGGCCAGAGCGTATAACAGCTGTAGTAAGTGCTCATTAGTCGCACGTGCTACTTTCTCCTCTTTCTCTCCTGTCACGTCACTCCGCATTCGGCCAATCAGCACACTCAACACTCTTAACCTAATTGTTTCATATTCCCCTCACACTCTGAAGCTGACAGTCGGCGCCGCCTCCCAACCAAAGAATGGTTTGGTTTGGTTTGTTGGGGTTTAACGTCCCAAAGCAACTCAGGCTAGAGGGACGCCGTAGTGAAGGGCTCCGGAAATTTCGACCCCCTGGGGTTCTTTAACGTGCACTGACATCGCACAGCACACGGGCCTCTAGAGTTTCGCCAACCAAAGAATGGGTGCCTGGCAGCTTCACTGTAAAAAACAAAAAATACCACCAGCTTCTGCCCAGCAATGTCTTAAGAAGCAATTAACTAATACAACTAGGCGCTGTCTACCGTGACACTTGCTGCTGAAACTATGTCGTAAAGCACTCTGCAGTGTGCAAGTATGTCACGATATTGTGGTTGGCTTGATGTTTGGTTGGCGCCGAGGTTATAATTAATCGGGCCAACCTGCCCACCACTGCACTCTCCGTAAATTTTGAGGGGGAGGAGCGACACACTTCTCCACCCCACGTGCAGAAGATGAGGTTCGACTGCTGACCGGCGATAGGGGCCACTGATAAGCCGTTGACGGGAGGCATGAGGCGCAGGCAAGTTCTTTAGCAAACCCCTTTATTTGGGCAAATGATAACAGAAAATTACAACACAAAACCCAACAAAGAAGCATGCATACACAAGCGCGACGCGAATTACACACACAAAATGAGGACACAAACAACTATTGACAGGAAGGGGAAAACAACAGGGCAAGAACTATACAACCACGTTACAACAACAAAGCAATACTGTACAAAAGGTTACGAGAAGAAAGGGTGACAGGACAAAGAAAAGAGTACAGATGAGTGGGGAGAAATGGTGGCTTAGCTGCGGGGTGGCAAGGTCCGGTCGCAGGGAGCGTCGGGCTGCGGGAGCGCGCGGGGCTGATGGGGTGTTGCGGATACGGGCGAACTTGGGCCACGTGTCTTCCACGCGTCTTCGCGGCCGCTGTCGCCGCGCTCTACGCGTCAGGCACCCGCCTTAGCTCGCTTGCCAACCACTTCCCTGGCTGACCTCACACACGTCCGCACGCACCGAAATCTCCAAGCCAACTGCCCGGCTCGCGGTTTTCCCGCCTCAGCGTTCTCGTTACAAACAAAAAAACAAACAAAAACTCAAGGCCCAGCGCGCCAGCGATTTACAGATGTTGAAAAGGGGGGAGAAGAAACACGAAGAAACTGAAGGGGACGCGGGGGAAAGCTACGGCCCTAACGAGAAGCGATGCTAGCTTGCCAAGGTCGGGAAGGGCGCTGAGGCATTCAACCGACCACTTCCCGTCCCTACATAGGCCAAGCGCTCGCTTCCCGGCGATGATCCTTGGGAGGGGGCGGAGTAGCCTTGACCCTCCAGCATCGCGAGCGGTCAACTGCCCCCGCGAGGGGTGCAAAATCGTCGCCGCCGCATTGTGATCCCTTCGTGAAAAACTGAGGCGCCTTGCCTATGTCTGCTGCAAACGTGGAATAAGGCAGGCACGACTTTGTGACAAAGTAGCTTAATACACCTGCACCTAACTTTTCATTGAAACAGCCCATTCAAATCGTCACAGATAAGTGCCCACTCAGCAGTTTTCTACCAACAAAAAGACACATACAAAAGCATAAATAAGGCTGCAGAATGAAAGACTTCTAAATGTGACATTGTCTGCATGTAGTAGGCTATACTAGAAACACTCCTGTTGTTTTTAAATACGAATTACACCTACACAAACTGTGCATAACTAAGGCATGCACTGCAGGACGGCCGTCAGCCCCATAAATAGTGAAATTGAAGAATATTTCTTGAAAATGAGCCACCCTTACTTCAATAAAATGAAGACGCAGATTATTTAGAAGATAACATGAAGAAAATGGCAGTGCAGTAACTCCGACTATGACCATATTGTGAAGCTCTTTAAAGGGAAACTGCATAGGTTTCAGAAATCAACGAGCTTACGAGGATCGAATGTGTGGAACTTGCAGGTAAAGCATGCGAAGTCTTTTTGGGTTAGCACTTGAAATAGTGAGGTAATCGCTGATTAAAATCCGGACGCACTTCAAGCTTCTCCGCAGCGCACAACGCCAAGTTGGGGGCGCATGATGACGTCATCGAAGGTATCGGTACATTTCCAACGCACAAACGCCTGCTCTGAAGGAAAAAAAAACCTAGGCCACCGAAGGCGAACCGTGCCGAGAGTTGTTTGGCAGCGCCTAACGCGTCTGGTCAGGGTGTGGCTGACGACAGCGGTAATTTGAAATCATACCTTCCATGATGTCACGCTGAGTTTTCCTGCACTCCTCTGGTGCATTGAGGAGAAGCGCAAAATTCAATCGTCGATTTCGTCACTATTTTAAATGCTAGTGCAAAAACACTTGGCATGCTTTACCTAGAGCCTACATAGATTTGAATACTTGAATACCGCAAAATTCTCAAAAAAGTGCTGCAGTTGCTCTTTTAGCGAGCCTTAAATTTTCTTGAACAGCAGGCAGCAGGTTTCACGGACACATGTCGCCCTCGCCTCGACGCTTTGCGTCGCACTCACTCGATGCCGGCGGCCTGGCTCAGAGGTCCTTGGCACTCGACTCCCAGTCGTGAGTGTAACGGCTTCTAGGCATCTCCGTAGGACGGTGAAGACGAAGACAACCCGCAGGCAACGGGCACGAAGTCTCGTCCAGAAGCACTGCCGCTAGTATGGCGAACGTAAATTCTCGTGGCTTGTCACCCAACTTCACCAACCAAGAGCAGCGGGGTCTGACTGGACTGGCCACTTGGTTGTTGGGGAGGAGTGGTACGGGGACAGGACTGAGCAGGCGCACGCATGTTGTTCATCTCACGGTGGCTCGGACGTGAATGACCGTCTTGCAAAGCGTGCTGTTTGCGGAGCGCACGAATAGCGCGACCACACGCGCTTAAGGCTGAAGAGAGAATGGGTACTGACTGGAATCGTCCCCTACGTCGTCACTTTCGGCCGCTTGCGCATGCGCGTTATTGTCGCCGAGAGGGATTTCTTTAAAGCGGTGTCGGACTTATCAGCGATAGAAAATTTCCCCTGGATGCTGACGCTGGGTGATAGAGCACCGCGCCGTTGCTTCCATGGGCAGACGGCCGTCGCGGCGTTCCCTGCGGCCAGACTTTGTTATGTGTTCGCTGTGTGTCTCTCGCCAGTCTAGATGAAATGGTGTGAAGATCTTAAGAGATTTAGGCACACAGGTTTCGCCATCCACGCGCGTACTAGAGCTTAAGCGACATTTTTCGTTCTCTTCTGCACTTTAACAAGTCGATTGAAAGCATTGGGATCATTTTCGCGTCCCTGCGCGTGTTATTTCAAAAACTTGACTGGTTCTAACTTCCGCGGAGTAAATGAAACTTTTCAAAGACCAAAGGAGACAGTTGCGCATTACGCATTCATACGGCGAGACACTATTCGTCATAAGTTCGATATTTTTTTTTTTCGATTTCTTCTTCAGCGGCTTTTGACAAGCCGTGCCGGTAGACCTTCACGCATTCCTCTTATTTTCTTGCCTGACTGCTCCTGATAACGTCTACGCGACGGGGTCACCGTCCTAAACGACGGCGGATGACTCTTCGCCTCGGCTGTCTGCAGTGAGCTTCAGACCGACGAGCAGAAAACTGATGTCTCCCCTCAGAGCAACCGGGGGGGGGGACATCTATACTTTATCCGGCTCATAAGAAATGTTGAATGGTGGCGGAGACACCGAGGTCGTGAACTGGCGCCCCAAAAGGAAGCTCCACAGGAATTCTAGGGCGTGCGGTCCCGAAGTTTGCGAGCGTTCCAGCATTATACCAGTTGCTGCGGGCGAGCATAACAATACACGATACCTGATGTGGCTGTCGCGGCCGCAGAAAAATTCATTCAAGCGGCAAACTCTTATAGCCTCTCCTAAACAGTGCTCTGCTGACGTATCGAATAGGGCAACCTTGGGAACTCTGATGGCCGAATCGAGCTTTGGCAGTAGGGGGGGGGGGGGGGGGGGGGGGGGTAATGACGTAAGTACAACGGCAGCTGTGGTTTCCGAATTCGACGTGGACATCATTGACGGTGACTTACCGAAGTTGCTGTAATCTAGTGTGCGCATAACTGACATTCACAGCAATGGACTGTCGGTGCGTAAAGGTTGTGTTTGAAGAGAAGTAATTGCCGCCGCATGCAAAGGTAGAACTTGTGAAGCACCTTGTCCTCCAATGTGCATATGGCTTTTGCAATGCCGCAGATGTCAGTTACGTGGGCGTCAGCAGGACATGTCTGCGTTGCGCCGGCACCCACGATGGACCATTCGTATACAGTGGATGCGCAGAAGTGCGCGAATTGCGATGGCGCATTGCAACGTCACCAGACCAAAAGTGACGTCATTTCCGCTAAAGAGATCGACAGCTTCTGATGCTGTCGCACTGCCAAGGCATAAGGTGTCGCAATGAATTTTTTGTCTTGAGAAAAACAGCGCTTGCAGACAAATGACCAGAATGAGAAGGACACACAATTGCGCAGTTGTGTTCCTTTGTCTACAAGCGCTGTTTTTCACAAGATATACCTCAACCAACTCGCCCAGCAACACATCTTGATCAATTTTTTTGTCGTGTGTTGCACGGGAGTGGGGCACCCCGAAGCGTGACCCATGTAGCCTTTGCAGCGTCATAAGATTGGGGGCCTCAGGAAAGAAAGGGTGCTGCTACGGGTACTTCACGATACTTAGTGCCCATGAAATATTCTTAAACTGCGAGTTTAGCTGAACCACCAAATACTGAGCTCGCGAAAAATAAGCGGTTTACAGCAAAAAGAGCAAAGCCCTGAGGTAGCGTACGAGTATCGAGCGTTAGCAATGTCGAACGAATGTGCATTGCATTATTAGCCATCTTCTCTATATCCGGTACAAATTTTTCGCAATATCCGGACATATGCTGTTTTAATGCCAGCGTATACAGCGCAAGAAGACAAATCGTTTGACACCACTTCGAATGTCCGACGCCATTTAGTTTGGCCGTAATGAACGTTTGTTTGAAGTTTCAAGAAGTAAGGGTTTCGGGAACCAAATGTCGTCGGTGCGAATCCCTATGACGCGCTAAGCATTGATTCGACTAGTAATCTTATGCTCCGTAACGCGTTGAATTATTGTCCACTGAGAACACTCTACGCCAATTAGGTGGTCCACAATCTGTATACCAGTGGTACCACCCACCGCTGGTCCCACATGAATGGCCGTGTTTCATACTAAAGCGACCTTGATTAATGCACTAAATCTAGCGCTCTGAACTCTCACTGTTGTTTTTACGCCGAGACAACTCGACTCAATAAAATTTTTCTCAAATTTATTTCACGTGCTCTTCGCGCGCATTTTTATTTGTGTTAACGTACAGATATTTGACCTCTTCAGCTGACCAGCAAGTGAAACTGTTCCGCCGGCAACAAGGTTTTCGTTAAGTTTTATTCAAACTATATCATATGCCTATATTGATAGTGCATGTGTGCAGATTTAGAAAGCTGATGTTGCCTCTTTAAACCGTCTATCAGCCGTAGCTTGTAGATATTTATATCGTCTGTTAACTACTGAGATGCAAAAAACAAAAAAAAAATCCGACGATTACGTTACTTCCTAATGCGCAATTAGAGCGCAGCTCATCAGCTGTTCCAGCTTTTCGATAGAGTGAGGCAAAGAATGCGAGCAAGACATGTGCGTACAATTACAGACAGCCTTTTATTTTTGAGACATATTCCTTCTTTAAGAAACACTGCACTAACAGTTCTTGACTGTCATGAAGGAAGCTTTGTGGACGGAGAAATAGACGGATATATGCTCGACTTGCTCACCAATGCCTGTTTGTCAAGTATTTCGCGAGGTTGTACAAGCTGTGGGAGCCGTTACGAGCGAGAGGAACGGGATGTTCTCCAGCATAAGCGGTAAGAAATTCCCACTTCTTTTCATATCTATATTAAAGACCCCACCCAACCCGCCACCCTGGCCAGGTGGCAGCGTTTCTGGCACAACGTCGTCAATGCCAAAGCACGCAGAGCACATATGTCACTACCGCCACGCCACGTAGCTTAAAGCTGGATTGAGGTGTCCACTGTTCCAATAGGGCAGTTATGCGCCTTCCCTCTGGTTCAGGTGTCCACCGTGATGTGCGAGACAGATACTGCCCATTTCCTTTCCTCAAAAACCAAATTACAAATTTTACCCTCTGCTTTCCAAGCCCCCGCTCTATTGTTTTCGCAGCTGTGGGAGACAGATAATGAGCATTTTCTTTCCTCAAAAAAATACCGAAGACACTTTGGAAAAAAAATTTAAGTGGGCACTTTGTGGACCTAAAGTGTGGTGAGGCAAAAACCTTAAGCGCGGTGTTGCTGCTTGTGTACTGATGTGTGTTTATAAGAACGCGACAGCGTCTTGCAACGCTGCCAGAGTCCACCGAACGCCATCGCCCGTTCGATTCTAAGCCTTGCTCGTTGGTAAGTTTTTTTTTTTTTTTTGAGGAAAGGAAATGTAGCAGTCTCGCATATCTCGGTGGACACTTGAACCTCGCCGCAAGGGAAGGGAGGAACATGGTAGTTAACGAAGGCACCGTATTCACTAGACGCGCCTTTGTTCATTCCAAATCATCGAGCTGGCATGGCGGAGTGGTTATGTGCCTGTCTCGCACTCCGGCGACCCTGGCTCGATTTCCCAATCTCGGCAAATGTCCTACTTGGTTTTATTTATTTATCTCGTCTGACTATAAAGGTTAATTAGGCTAATTAGTAAAACGATCCCTTTAATTGGTTTGGTTTATTGGGGTTTAACGTCCCGCAGCAACTCAGGCTATAAGGGACGCCGTAGTGAAGGGCTCCGGAAATTTCGACCACCTGGGGTTCTTTAACGTACACTGACATCGCACAGTACACGGGCCTTTAGAATTTCGCCTTCATCGAAATTCGGCCCCCGCGCCGGGATCGAACCCGCGTCTTTCGGGTCAGCAGCCGAGCGCCGTAACCACTGAGCCACCGCGGCGGGTCCCTTTAATTGGTTGCATGGTTACTAGGCAAAGTTCAATTGGCCCCGTTTTAAATTCGCGCACTGTGACGTTACGACCATTTCGACCAATTGAAAAGCGTGACATTTCTGTCGACAACTCCTGCTTACAGCGATGAGGCATTAAAGGCTTCCACCTCAAAATTCTAAAGTGTGCTTGGCGAAAGCCTTGCGGTCAAACCACTGCCGCTTCCCCGAACCGCTTGGCGCGGAATCACTGGACCGCCTCGGAGCCATGCGTCTCACTCACTCGACTCTAACGAGACGTCTGGCGAAGGAGCGGCGGTGTAGCTGGCTGCCACCCGCCGACGCGCGCACAGTACAGCGAGGACCATGAGGTGGTCTACGTGGACGCAGCGGAATATACGACAGGCTCCCGTATGGCCCTGGCGGTAGCCGACAATAATGCAAAGCTTCTAACCTCCAGCTCAATCATTACCAATTCGACCACAGAGGCAGAAGAGGCAGCCATCGCGCTTGCTCTCATTTCTACATCTGCCACAAAAATTATCTCCGATTCCAAATCTGCAATTTTAAATTATGCCAAGGGCTACATATCCAGCACCGCTGCTCGTTTACTACGTTTCTGGCAGCCCCGGCGCCTCATCACCCTCATCTGGACGCCAGCACATGCTGGCCTCCCTGGCAACGAGGAGGCTCATTCCCTAGCCCGAGGTCTCACATTCCGGGCAGGAGTCGAGCCCCCTCTACGAGCATCGGAGCGCCTGCTCTCCTTCCGTGATATAGAGAGTTTTAGTATAGCGGGCTTTGCGTAATTGCGTGCATAGCGGAATAGCGGGTCCAGAGTGCGCATGCGCAGAACGCTAACGGGGAAATAGCGTTAGCGTACGCACGCAATTTTCAGAATTTAGCGTTGCGGCATTTGCGCCCTTAGCGTGGAAACATGGCGGCGTCCTTTCAAGCGACAGCCGCCCGCTTCAGCCGATTCAGCAGCTCTTGCGATTCCGGTCGGCATGTTTACCGGCAACTACTGGTGTTTTTGCTTTTCGCTATGACTTACCTTGCTTCGACGATAAAGTTTAAGCTGCAATTCAGCCCTGTTTTTAAGATACGCTCTCGATTCTGGAGCGCGCAAGCCTAATAGCACCTCCAGCTGCACTGCTACCGTCTGCAACGGGCCGAAATGCAGCAGAAACCAACGTTACTAGAACGAGTTTGTTCTAGTAACGTTGGCAGAAACCAGCCAAAACGTCTGGAACGAGACAAAAATAGATTTGGAGGCTTTTCGCGGTGTTTTATGGACTTAAATTATGTAAAGAGAGTTTATATTAAATTTACAAAAGTTTTTTAAACATTAGACGTCATGTGATAACAAATATTCTTGCTCCAACGGCTTGTAGTTAACATTGCCTTTACTAGATGGCGCCACTATTTTACGTTTCTATTTTATTTTTTTTCAATTTCGGGGTAATTTTGCAGACGAAAATGAACGCTGCACTAATAATTCGTTTAACAAACTCGGAAATATTATACTTTGGCAAGTTAGCGGCAATGCCAACCATTTTAGAAGGACCGTTGGCATCCATGTCAAGCAGATGGCGTTTAGCGTTTCCAAAGCGCTATACTAAAACTCTCTGAGGGGATAAGTTGCTTGCGGCACGCTAACGTAATTTCCCTTAGGTCCGCTATCACGCTAACGCTATACTAAAACTCTCTATTCTCTCGTACTACCGAGACAAACGAAGGGAATACGCACCCCCAGCTCCATCCCTCACCATACCGCAGGCTGCACATTGGCGACAACTACAAACCCGAACTGCTCCATACCCAATACTGCTGCATGCCCGATACCCAGACCAATTCCCGTCATCATGCAAACTTTGCGGCAAACCAGGAGACTTCTTACACACCCTCCTCACATGCCCCACCTTCCCTCATCCCCCATCACCAACCGCGGCGGAGTCTTACTGGGAGTCTCTTCTGACCAGCTCGTCCGCTCAAGACCAGAGCCGGATCATCTCCAGCGCTCACAGAAGGATTGCGCTCCCGGGGCTATCCTTCGCGTTGTAAGGGTGCCTCCTCCTCACATTGAGAAGGCATCCAAGTGCCATGTAGGGGGCTTCGCCCCCACGATTTACATCATTGGCAATAAAAGTTTCCACCACCACCGCTCGTTCTATACAGCTACTCTGTAACTTCACGGTTGCTATGCACAGCTGCGCCGCCCCTCCCCCCCCCCTCCCCCCCCCTCCTCTGGCACGCCGGTTGCTAAGGAGGAGAGAAGGTTGCACTTTCACTTTCTCCTTTCCAAGCTCCCGCTCCATTGCTTCCGCTTAACTGCTGGTTACAACGGACAACGGCGACGCCGCGAAACGCAGGAACGGGCGCCTAAGAGCTGCGCTCTAAAATTCGTTTTCAAGCTTGGGAATTTCAAACAATTCATTTAAAAAAATGCAAACCTGAGGGTCTACATCGATATTTTGCTGCTGCGAGTTGTTAGCGTTTAACGCATTCCTCTTTGTCCAGCGTATTTAATTTAAAAAAAAACAGAGAAGCCTTGGGCGAGTCGGTACAGCGCTGTGGTGCACAGCGCAGACCGGAGTGGGGCACAGGAATTTCACCTAAATTGTCCAGAAGCCTATGGACAAAACCAGTGGCAGACCGTGTTGGCATATGGAGACGTATCTGTGACCTTTATCGCTAAAGTTGTGGGTGATTTCGGGCTCTATGACGACTCCTATGCCTTCGTAGTTGACGGACCTGCGGCACACATGAAGGAAGAGAAAGAGAACAAGAAAAAATAAAAGGGAAAACAAGAACTCTTACACTGCTGCCGGCATTCAAATTTGAAGCTGATTTGATTTCTTTGTTCAAAGAAAGAGGAGACCGTGGCAAAAGGCGGTGATTCCCGATGAGGTCGCAGAACCCCGTAGAGGTTACTGCAGTGCGGGACACAGAAAAAGCAGCAGAAAAAGCAGCTTTATGGCAAAAGCGAACCAAACGAACCTACTATCGGGGACAACAGTAAATGACCCTCTCCACCCCCCCCCCCCCCCCAAGCCCCGAGACCAGCGCAGTCCCCCGTAGTGCATGCAGATACTGACGCACACGTCTGTAATGCTTAACACAGCTCTGCTTATCACTTCATGTTCTACTAGCCCCGCAGCTGCAGGTTCTCAAGCAGCCTACGGCAATTTCTATGGATTAAATTGGGTGTTGGAAGCGTCGGATATGTAAAAACTTGCACATTACGATAACAACAAAAAAATTCCTGGACCGTTCGTCTTTTCATAAAAGACGCATAAAAGTGCATAAAAGTGACCCTGGTAGAGGTAACGTATGCTCCCCTTCTCCCCTCCCCGACCGACTCCAACCGACCGAACCGACTCCTGCGCCAAACCGGAAAATGGGGGCGCTCGTACTTCCGCCAACCAGACGCGTCAAACAGTCACGTGATCTGCGAGTGAGGACCACATGCTCGCGGTGACGTCATGGCTCAGTGTGTTGTAATTCACTCTAGTCACGTGCGGGACGCCGGTCATATCGAGTGGCTGCGTTGTCGCTGTTTCGTCACAGTCCAGGGCTACGCGACCAGCGCTGATCACGTGGCTGGCTGTGACGGGCTTCAGTAACGACGACGCCCACGCCGGATCCGCCAGGATCGATCCGCTAACAGCAGCGCTTTAGAACCCAGTAATAGACGTGTTAGGACCACATATTCGGGTCTTTTTTTCGATGTGGAATAATCTATTTAAAAATTCCGTGAATTTGGTTTGCACGAAAGATCACATGTTCATCAAGAAAGAACGCACATCGTCGTTCCTGAGAGCGCTTTTTATCATCCAGAAATTTACACTGATCATTCAAGGGCTCATGGCTTCTTAAGCCTGACTATGGTAAGTCTTGAGGTGAGTGCTCAGGGAAAATCGCCACCGGTACTTCCTGGGGCAGTGCTTGCACGGGTACATCGGTTCCGAAGAATGGGCCCCCCTGACGTGTACCCCGAGATTCGATGCGGTGCTGAAGCGCCTGTCGCAGTGAACACAGGTGTGCGGGCGCTCGCCTGCGTGCATCCGCAGGTGAACCAACAGGCTGTCTCTCCTAGAGAACCGTTTGGGGCACAGGTGGCAGGAGTGCGGGGTTTCCCCCGAGTGCACCCTAAGGTGGCGTTCCAGGTTGCTCTTGAACGCGAACTTTTTCTCGCAGTGCTCGCACGCGTGCAGACCGGCAGCTTCGTGGGTATCCAGAACGTGTGTCCGCAGGGCGAACCGTCGAGCAAAAGCTGCTGGGCAGAAGCGGCAGGTGTACGGTCTCTCACTCGTGTGGACTGGCTGGTGCGCCTGCGAGTGCGAAGGTTGCGACAGATACGCATAACTGAACTTTGCAGAAATGACGCGTCACGATTATCATCACCGTCACCCTTCTACGTCCGCTGCAGGACACATCATCATCGTCATCATCATCAGCCTGACTACGCCCACTGCAGGGCAAAGGCCTCTCCCATGTCTCTCCAATTAACCCTGTCCTTTGCCAGCTGTGGCCATCAGATCCCTGCAAACTTCTTGATCTCATCCGCCCACCTAACTTCCTGCCACCCCCTGCTGCGCTTGCCTTCTCTTGAAATTCACTCCGTTACCTTTAAAGACCAGCGGTTACCTTGCTTTCACAGTATATGACCTGCTCAAGCCCATTTCTTCCTCTTGATTTCTGCTAGGATGTCATTAACCCGCGTTTGTTCCATCCTCCACTGCGCCCACGCCCAATCTCTTAACGTTACACCTATCATATAGCTCGCTGCGTTGTCTTTAACTTGAGCTGTATCCTCTTCGTTAGCCTCCACGTTTCTGACGCATAGGTGAGTACCGCTGATATACAGCTGTTAAGAGAGACCTGTGAGGACACAGGTCTCTCTTATATCTCATATAATGATGAACAGAAGCAGGCTATTCCTTTTCCGTTGCACTTATCTTAACGGAGCTGCACAGGAGCGCTCGTATTCTTTAAGGCTATCATCTACTCTTGCAAATTCATCGGAGTTCTTCCTACATGGATTAACGAGATGGCTGCCACTGCAGCCCATGTATTACAGCGTTAGCTGCGTGAAGAACGTGTGCTAGGTTCATAACGGTTAATGTCCGCACGGGTACGCCTGTGTACAGGATAAGGGCAGGTTCAGAGTTACGGGTAGGTTGACCTTTCCACAGGTGCACCTTCTGACTACCGGACAAAATAAGCAAACTCGGGAATCCGGACACGGAAAATTCGAACAGTAATCTTGTAATGCGTTTCATGCAATAAAACTCCTATTCGTTACCTTTAGGTTCTTAATGTGAGCGTACGACTTCGAGCAGATGTCGCACCGATAACGCCTTTCTGCGCCTATCTCTTGCTGAGTACGAGACGTGAGCAGCTCTTCACGGTTTGATGCCTCTGAGCTGGTCTCACGTTTGCAGAGTGCACTAGACGAGGTCTGCCGGAGAGCGTGGAGTTCCTGCTTGGACCGCATCGGGCGCTCGTCGGGGAATGTGTGGCGCGGGTCCGAAGGCTCGCGTTTGATACGACCCACGTCATGGATAGTATTCTGCTGTCCCTGAAGTCTTGGTTCGCTGATTCCGCGTTCCACCCGGTTTGCAGAAGAAATCCGGCTTGACGGACCGGCGTCTTCTTCTTTCACAGAGAATATACGAGATGGTCCTGACTGGGACGCTGCTTCCAGGCTGGTTACAGTTCCAGTGATGGAGCATTTAGATTCGCGAGGATCGCACAACTGTTGTTTCTTGACCATACTGGCGAGACATTCCATGTCTGTGAGGAAAAAAAAAAATGAAAACGGAATTCTAGTGACCAAAGCCTAAAACATCCATACGTACACGAGAATCTGACCTGAAAGAAGGTATCCTACAGGGTAAGAAGATAGCGACCACACGCAAAATGCAGCAACAGTGTGCCTGTGAAAGACATTTCCTCCTTCATTAGGCATAGTTAGCCCTGCCTAAGGTTTCTTGATCTCTCAGAGTCTGGCAGTGTAGATTAAATTCTTCGGTGATTCCTTCCATACTAACAATTCTACACTCTGAACGGCGGTCTGACTTGACGTGTGCGGCAGATTTCTAGGAGGCTCCGGGCTGCAAGTCTAGCTCTAAGCGGCGGACATTGTGGTGCGGCATGTTGAAGCAGTCTCCGAGGCCCACGGCTGTCAGGGATAGCAACGCCTCTTCGTTCAGGGCTGTTCACGCTTCCTAGGTTTTGATAAACGGCAGCTTCCCGAACGATTTTACGTGGATGAAGTGCGGCCTAGGCTATATCCTGATCCCGTTCACAAAAACGCTATCCCTGTGGCTTGCGGCGCAGCTGGCAAAGAAAGAGCACTTCTGTCTGACGCCTGGCCGGGGACTTGACGCTTAAGCATAGTGAGATACTCGAGCTGTCCCTCTCAGCAGCGTATACGTAGGGTATGGCAAATAGCCCTCGAATGATTACCACGGCCCTTTTAATAAAAATTTGAATGTTGGTGACTCCGACGCTATTCGTTCAATGCTTACCTGTAGTGTCGATTACTGGAGTCTTATGAATTCCGAAAGCGTTAACCAGAGGACTGCGGATGGCGTCCCTGCATGTAGAGCACCACGCCAGATGAACGTCTTCCTTTTCTTCGCTCATGTGGCGATGCTGCTGCTCTTGGCGGCAAGGAAGATAATTAGAAGCTTTGATCATGGCTGCCAGAACACCATTCCAGGCGCCGTTTGTGCAATGTAAGAGAGTGAGCGGCAGCCGTTTGGACATGGTTTTGTAAATGTTTGCATGCGGTGCGATAGTGCATGCTGCTGCGATAGTGCAGTGCGATAGTGCAGTGCGAGGCGGTAGGCACAGAGCGGCGGCCTAACTCCCGCTCCTCTCACCAGGGGCGCCGCGTACGGAGTGACGTCACACCATCTGTGTAAAAACGGGGGCCCGGCTCGAGCCGTCGCAGTGCGAGGCGGTAGGCACCGACTCTGGTTCGGCCTCTTGTGAGGCTTGAGAGATGCCGCCTCAAGCATCACCATAGCGAAAACATAGCATAGCCAAGAGTATCACCATAGCTATACTAGCATAAGCTTAACCAAAGTATCACCACAAGCGGTGCAATAGCAGAACCCACGTATTGCTTACCAAGCTTAACCAAGCTAATTACCAGGCTTAACCAAGCTAAGCCACCACCAATTTTTTTACATATTTACAGTCGAGATGGGAGTGTTCCGGTCACAAAACACCCTCCCGTTAAATAGGGTTCGTATTCCCCAGATCCTTGCCTGGGGAATAAAGTTCGGAGAATGAAGTCCAATCAGGTGGGCCGATGTGGACACTGGTGGTACCACCCACGGCAGGGTGCGGTGCTGGGTTCACGCTCTCTCGCAGCTCGGTCGATGGGAAGGGGTGGAGGCTGAGTCATTAAACACCGCTGTATTACTTTGATCACTGCGGCAAGTCTTCTGAGCGTTGCCTTCGGAGAAGTAGAAGTTTCCAGCAGTCTCCCAGCCGGTGAATGAACGTCCTCGAACTCCCCCACCGGACGTCCGAAACACAAGACCTCTGTGGAGAACGCAACCGTCTTTCAATTAGCAGCCTCAGCTTGACCTTGCGTAGCATCACCCTGTCCGATGACCCGAGGACAGACTCGGCCATACTACTGCTGCCGCCGTCGTCTATGTTTCCACCGCTGCTGCCGGCGGCGCCAGGCCTCGCCGTATCTTTTGCTTCGCGATGAGTCACGTCCGGTAATAATTCTTCCCAAGCCCGTGTTCGCCAAACTTAACAAAAGGTAGAACATGTGGAGCACCTTATTCTGCAATGTGCATATGGCTTTTGAAATGCCGCAGATGTCAGTTACGTGGGCGTCAGCAGGACATGTCTGCGTTGCGCCGGCACCCACGATGGACCATTCATGCACAGTGGATGCGCAGAAGTGCGCGAATTGCGTTGGCGCATTGCAACGTCACCAGGCCAGTAGTGACGTCACTTCCGGCAAAGAGGTCGACAGCTTCTGATGGTGTCTCACTGCCAAGGCATAAAGTAACGCGGTGTCCCATTTCATTTTTTGTCAACGTGTGTTGCACGAGAGTGGGGCGCCCCGAAGCGTGACCTATGTAGCCTTTGCAGTGTCATGAGATTGGGTAGCTCAGGAAAGACGCCAGAACTAAGGGTCCTGCCACGGCTACTTCATGATATTTAGTGCCCATGAGTAGTAGTATAAAACTTCATTCCGCAAAATGGGACGGGGTTTAGGGGTTGGGGTCTTGAGCAGCAGGTGGTGTTCCTAGGTACAGGATCCCATTGGTTCTTGCTGCCTCCTCGGCCCGCTCAAACAGCGCAAGCTGATCTTGCGGGTCAGAGCTGGACAGAAGCTCCTCCCACTGCTCGACTGACGGGTTTGTAACTTCGGGCTCTATAGGGCTCGTGGAGTGGCCCATGTGGAGTGATGGAGGGTGGCTATCTCTCCGCACCACACGCATCCTGGAGTGTATTGCGTAGGCCAAATATTACTGTATATGTAGCGACTTGGGTATGAGTTTGTTTAGTCGTCTCCATGTGGTTGCCTGATGTCTTGTGAGTGTCTTGTGGGGAAGCGGGTATTTACGGCGTCCTAACTTCCAAAACATGGTGAGCTCTCCGTAGCTGTTCGGAGTAGTGTTGGTTTCCTCCGTGTTTTCGCTCGCTCGGTTTGTGCAACCTCGACTATCGCGTCGGTTTTAAGGTTTCCCTTCACTTCTCCGTGCCCAGGTGCCCATACCACATTCTGCTTGTTTTTGAGTTTTGTCGCCTCCCTGAGGAGGCTTAGATCGTACTTTAGTGCCCATGAAATATTCTTACACTCCGAGTTTAGCTGAACCACCAAATACTGATCTCGCGAGAAATAAGCGGTTCATAGCAAAAAGGGCAAAGCGCTGAGGCAGCGTACGAGCATCGAGCGTTAGCAATATCGAACGAATGTGCATTGCATCATTAGCCATCTTCGCTATATCCGGTACAAATTTTTCGCTATATCCGGATGTCTACTTTTTTATGTAAACGTATACAGCGCGAGAAGACAAATCGTTTGACACCACTTCGAATGTCCTAGGTCAATTAGTTTGGCCGTAATGAACGTTTGTTTGAAGTTTCAAGAAGTAAGGGTTTTGGGAACCAAATTTCGTTGGTGCGAATCCCTATGACGCGCTAAGCATTGATTCGACTAGCAATCTTATGCTCCGTAACGCGCTGAATTGTTGTCCACTGAGAACACTCTACGCCAATTAGGTGGTCCACAATCTGTACACCAGTGGTACCACCCACCACTCGTCCCACATGAATGGCCGTGTTTCATACTAAAGCGGCCTTGATTAATGCACTACAGCTAGCGCTCTGAACTCTCACGCTTCTCCTTCGACAGTCATTCCATGAGACAACTCGACTCGATAAAGTTCTCTTCAAATTTATTTCTCGTGCTCTTCGTGCGCATTTTTGTGAACCGATGGTAACTGCCACTGTTGAGCTTAACGTACAGATATTTGACCTCTTAAGCTGAGTAGCAAGTGAAACCGTTCCGCCGGCAACAAGGTTTTCGTTAAGTTTTATTCAAACTATAACCTATATTGATAGTGCATGTGTGCAGATTTAGAAAGCTGATGTTGCCTACTTTAAGCCGCCTATCAGCCGTAGCTTGTAGATATTTATATCGTATGTTAACTACTGAGATGCAAAAAACAAAAAAAAATCCGACGATTACGTTACTTCCTAATGCGCAATTAGAGCGCAGCTCATCAGCTGTTCCAGCTTTTCGATAGAGTGAGGCAAAGAATGCGAGCAAGACATGTGCGTACACTTACAGACAGCTTTTTATTTTTGAGTCATATTCCTTCTTCAAGAAACATTTCACTAACAGTTCTTGACTGTCATGAAGGAAGCTTTGTGGAAGGAGAAAAAATTCAGGGGGCACTTTGGCTCTCTAAAGTGCTGCAAGGCTAAAGCGTTTCCTGGCGCACTGTTTGTTTTTTATTGATTTATTACTTTTCATATTTTGATTTTTTGCACTTTTTTCTTATTTTTTTGTTTTTATTTTTATTTTCATTTCTTATTGTTATTGTGTTCTTATTTTTGTTTATTTTCTTATTTTCATTTTTCCTTTCCTTCACTTTATTCCTTTTATTTTATTTATGAAACCCATGCATTCACTAGATGCGCCTTTATTCATGAACCTTGAGCCTTCGTGGCGGAGTGGTAGTGTCTCCGCGTCATGCCAAAGGCTCTGGTTCGATTCCCACCCTCGGCGCAGTTTCTTTATAAGCAATGACGCCGAAAGGCGGACAAATCTGCCGACGCGTCTGTCGACACGGCTGCCGACAGCGTCTGTCGACACCGCTGCCGACAGCGTCTGTCGACACCGCTGCCGACAGCGTCTGTCGACACGGCTGCCGATAGCGTCTGCTAACGACAGTATGAGGCATTAAAGGCTTTCGCCTTAATATATGGATATATGCTCGACTTGCTCACCAATGTCTGTTTCTCAAAGACGAGGTCTGCGCAAGTATTTCGCGAGGTTGTTTACACCTATCCAAACATGACATAAACGCTTTGGATGCTTTGATTAGCAAGGCATTCAAGGTAGCACTTCACCTTCCCCTCAACACACCCACAGACAGATTACTAGGCCTGGGCCTCCACAATACGATCGGGGAACTGGTGGAGGCCCACCGACAGGCCCAATACATCAGGCTCACACAAACCTCCACAGGTCGGTATATCCTGGACACCCTCGGAATCAAAATACCGGCCAACGACCCAACCCTCCTCGCCATCCCACGATCCCTTCACCGAGAGCTCCTCATCAGGCCGCTCCCGAGGAATATGCACCCTTCCCACAATGAGCAGCGCCGCAGAGCCCGTGCGAAGGCACTTCATCGAGCGTACGGCCCCCAGCCGGGCGCCGTGTGGGTGGACGCTGCCTGCACGGGTGATGAAGCGACAGCAGCTGTGGTGGACTCCTCTTTATCCGCCCTCCTCACACTACCTCTCCCTCCAGACACGTCCCCAGAGGCTGCAGAGGAAGCCGCCATTGCCCTTGCTATAACCCGCACGGAAGCCCGGTACATTTTAAGCGATTCTAAAACTGCGATTCTAAATTTTGCTCGAAGCCGAGTCCATGTCCCTGCTTTTGGCATACTGGACTCGCCCGATGTCCCCCCGCCCCGCCAAGTGGAGCTGCTATGGGTGCCCGCGCACTCCGGGAATCCCGGAAACGAGGCCGCCAACCTTTTAGCCCGAGGTTCTTTAAACCGGGCTCAGGTGGCCTCTGATCGGGGATTCACGAAGGAGCGCATGCACTCATTCAGTGAGCTGACCCAGGCGCACAGAGCCTTACGCCAGCTCTACCCCCCGCCCCACCCCTCCCTAGATAAAAAACACGCAACACTCTGGCGCAGACTACAGACACATACACTCCCTTCACCCCTTACCCTAGCCCATTATCATCCCTCCTTCCCCACTCCGGCATGCACTCTATGCCCAGAACCCTTCGCTTCTTCCCTCCACATCCTTTCCCTCTGCCCGGCGGACCCTCCACCGCGGGACCTAGAGAACCTCAAGACCTGGGAGGACTGGGAGACCCTGCTGCGCTCGGAGGACCCGGCCGTGCAGACCATCGCCACCGGCCGTGCTGCCAGTGTTATGGACCTTCGGAACATAAACACTTGAGTGCAGTGGGGTCGTGCGGGGACCCTGGGGCGTGCCCCGAATTCCTCTGTAAATAAAGTTTTCTCTCTCTCTCTCTCTCTCCAGCTGTGGGAGCCGTCACGAGCGAGAGGAACGGGATGTTCTCCAGCATAAGCGGTAAGAAATTCCCACTTATTTTCATATCTACACAAAAGTCCCCACCCACCCCGCCACCCTGGCCAGGTGGCAGCGTTTCTGGCACAACGTTGTCAAAGCCAAAGCACGCAGAGCACATACAGTATGTCACTCCGGGTGTCCACTGTTCCAATAGGGCAGTTATGTGCCTTCCCTCTGGTTCAGGTGTCCACCGAGATGTGTGAGACAGATACTGGCATTTCCTTTCCTCAAAAACCAGACTACAAATTTTACCCTCTGCTTTCCAAGCCCCCGCTCTATTGTTTTCGCAGCTGTGGAAGACAGATAATGCGCATTTCCTGTCCTCAAAAAAATACCGAAGACACTTTGGAAAAACAATTTAGGGGAGCACTTTGTTGACCTAAAGTGTGGTGAGGCGAAAGCCTTAAGCGCGGTGTTGCTGCTTGTGTCACTGATGTGTGGTTAAAATGTTAGGCTTCGTCTCTAAGAGTGGAAGGCGACAGCGTCTTGCAACGCTGCCAGAGAGTCCACCGAACGCGATCGCCCGTTCGACTGTAAGCCTTGCTCGTCGGTAAGTTGTTTTTTGAGGAAAGGATATCAGATCTTAGGCTTCGCCTCTAAGAGTGGAACGCGACAGCGTCTTGCAACGCTGCCAGAGAGTCCACCGAACGCCATCGCCCGTTCGACTCTAAGCCTTGCTCGTCGGTAAGTTGTTTTTTGAGGAAAGGATATCAGTCTCGCATATCTCGATGGACACTTGAACCTCGCCGTAAGGGAAGGGAGGAAGATAGGAGTTAATGTAGGCACCGTATTCACTAGACGCGCCTTTGTTCATTCCAAATCATCGAGCTGGCATGGCGGAGTGGTAGCGTGCTCGTCTCGCACTCCGGAGACCCTGGCTGATTCACCAATCTCGACAAATGTCCTACTCGGTTTTATTTATTTATCTGGTCTGACTAGGAAGGTTAATTAGGCTAATTGGTAAATTAAACTATTAACTAAACAGTCCCGCGTACTTGGAGCATCACTATACGATCCCTTTAATTGGTTTGGTTTATTGGGGTTTAACGTCCCGAAGCAACTCAGGCTATAAGGGACGCCGTAGTGAAGGGCTCCGGAAATTTCGACTAACTGGGGTTCTTTAACGTGCACTGACATCTCACAGTACACGGGCCTCTAGAATTTCGCCTTCATAGAAATTCGGCCCCCGCGCCGGGATCGAACCCGCGTCTTTCGGTTCAGCAGCCGAGCGCCGTAACCACTGAGCCCCCGCGTCGGGTCCCTTTAATTGGTTGCATGGTTACTAGGCAAAGTTCAATTGGCCCCGTTTGAAATTCGCGCACTGTGACGTCACGACCATTTCGACCAATTGAAAGGCGTGGCATTTCTGTTGACAACTCCGGCTTACAGCGATGAGGCATTAAAGGCTTCTGCCTTAAAATTCTAAAGTGCGCTTGGCGAAAACCTTGTGGTCAACCCACTGCCGCTTCCCCGAACCGCTTGACCCGGAATCACTGGACCACCTCGGAGCCATGCGTCTCAATCAATCGACTCTAACGAGACGTCTGGCGAAGGAGCGGCGGTGTGGCTGGCTGCCACCGCCGACGCGCGCGCGCTCGTTCTACCGCTACTGTGTGACGTCACGGTTGCTATGCACAGCTGCGCCGCCCCCTCCTCGCTCCATTGCTTCCGCAGCTTAAAGGGTGTCCACTGCTGGTTACAACTGCGACGCCGCGAAACGCAGGAACGGGCGCCTAAGAGCTGCTCTCTAAAATTCGTTTTCAAGCTTGGGAATTTCAAACAATTCATTTTAAAAAATGCAAACCTGAGGGTCTAAATCGATATTTTGCTGCCTGCGAGTTGTTAGCATTTAACGCACTCCTCTTTGTCCAGCGTTAACAAAAACAGAAGCCTTGGGCGAGTCGGTACAGCGCTGTGGTGCACAGCGCAGACCGGAGTGGGACACAGGAATTTCACCTAAATTGCCCAGCAGCCTATGGACAAAACCAGTGGCAGACCGTGTTGACATATGGATTGATTGATTGATTGATTTATTGATTGATTGATTGATTTATTGATTTATTGATTGATAGAAAACATCTTTATTTATTCAGTATTTTCAGAACATGTGGGTGGGCCGCCTAGTCCGGTATTCCATTGGCTGCTGCTGCTGCGGTGACCCTCCCCACCAGCCAGTGCTGACGGTCAGGATCATCGCTGAGCAGAATAGCCTCCCACTGCTCCTCCGAGGGGTTGGGAATGGGGTCAAGTAAGGGATTAAATTGGCATGCCCACACCCTACGGTAGAGGTTAGCTACCTCTCCACAGTGTGGGCACTGCGGAGAGTATAGTGTAGGGTACCACAGGTGTAATTTAGCTGGTGTTGGGTATGTGTTGGTTTGTAGTCTCCTAAGGGTGTTCTCTTCTAACTTGTTGAGGGATTTGTGTGGTGTTGGGTACTCCTTTCTGGCTGTTCTGTATGGCACGAGATTGTCAGCATACACTGCTAAACCTATCAGGTCACGGCACCCTTCATGGTCATCAGGGGGAGACGCCCGGTATAGAAGAGCTCGGGCATGCCTGTGAGCGGCTTCGTTTCCTCCTGGTAGTTCCAGGTGACCGGGAAACCAGATGATTGAGGCTTGGTTGGGTGGATGCTTAGTCAGCAATGACAACCCTGAATTATGAATTCATCCGTAATTGAAGTTGCGACAGGCGTTCTGGGAATCAGTGAGCACAACGGCGTTGGGGTTAGATGCTAGAGCTAATGCAATAGCTGCCTCCTCTGCGTGAGTGGGGTTAGATGTTTTCACCGAGGCGCAGTTCACCTTCGACCCTGAAGGCGTTGAGACTAGTCATGACTCCATTCTGTGGTCCTGCTGCGTCCACGTAAAGGGTGTTAGTCTGCTTGTCCCATTTCTTCTGCAGGGCTTCCCCTCTTGCCTTCCTCCTCTCGATGTTATATGCGGGATGCATATTCCGCGGAATGGGGTGCACGTTGATGCGTTTTCTCACATCGCGTGGGACCTCTTCCCTTTGGTCAATTGTATAGGGCTGATTAACATGGATCTTCTCGAGCAGTTCTCTGCCGGGTGTTGTAAGTGCGAGCCTATTGAGTTGTGAGAGCCATTGTGCTTCCCACATCTCTTTGAGGGTGTTATGTACTCCTAGAGCCATGAGCTTGGCCGTTGGCGTGGAGTTCGGTAGCCCCAGTGCCGTCTTGTAGGCTTTCCTGATGAGTGTCTCCAACTTTTCCATTTCCGACCTGGAGAGGTTAAGGAATGCCGTCCCGTACATTATCCGCGAGATCACGAAAGCTTGCACTAAGCGGATGGTGTCCCTTTCCTTCATGCCATGGTGTTTATTTCGGATACGATGTATCATCCGGAGGATTTGCTCGGTGGATGGTGTAAGCTTCTTCATTGTGGTGGTGTTCTGTCGCCCCTGCGGGATATACTGGCCTAGGATCTTGATCTCCGTGGGTTTCTGTACTGGGTGGCTCTCTATATACACCGAGATGTTCTGCGCTAGGGGTGTCCTCGGGTTCTTCAGAATTAGCAACTCAGACTTTTCCGGCGCACACTGGAGGCCTCTCTCTCTGGCGTACCGGGCCACAGTGTCCGCTGCTGCTTGAAGACGCTCCTCGATCTCGGCGTCACTCCCTGAGTTGCACCAGACAGTGATATCATCCGCATACAATGTGTGTTTGATGCCGGGAATTTCGGAAAGAAGGCCTGGTAGATCTTTCATAGCCAAGTTGAACAAGAGGGGTGACAGTACCGCCCCTTGCGGAGTTCCCCTCGGGCCTAGAGTGATGGGATCTGATTTTATTCCACCGAAGTTTATAGTGGCTTGCCTGGCTGATAAGAAGTTTTTGATATAGTTGTAGGTTCTTGCGCCACATTTGGTATCGGCGAGGCTTTGCAGGATATTTTTATGTAGAACGTTATCGAACGCTCCTTTCAAATCTAGTGCCAGGATGGCCCTTGTCTGTGACTTGGGAGGTGTCTCAAGGAGGTCTTTGTACAAATACAATAGGGCCTCCTGTGTTGATAGGTGAGGGCGAAAGCCGAATTGAGTGTTAGGTAGAGGTTGTTATCTTCTAAGTATCTACTCAGTCTCGTGTTGATGACCCTCTCTATGAGTTTCCCCAAACACGAGGTCAGCGATATCGGCCTTAGGTTATCCAGTTTAAGGGGTTTGTTCGGCTTCGGAATGAACCGAACCTCGGCTGTCTTCCAGGATATTGGTAACGTTCCAGTAGCCCAATGCTGCTCGTTGAAGCATTCCACCAGCGAGGTGATGGTGTCATCGCTGAGGTTAAATAAGAGCTTCGCTGTTATCTGATCTGGACCTGGAGCTGCATTTTTTCTCATGGCCGCGATTTCTGCTTTGATTTCTTCTTTCGTGAGTGGGATGTCCAGCTCGGGATTCGGCAGCCCAGAATACTCCGGCTGTTCCACGACTTGGTCCGTGCACAGATACCTGGTCTTGAGCTTTTCCATCAACTCTGTGTCCGTACCCGGGGTGGCGTGTACGATCTTCGTGAGCGTGTCTTTAGTGGCCGACTTGCTGCTGCTGGGGTCGATTAGGACACGTAGGAGCTTCCAAGTCTTTGACACCCCTAGCTTCCCCTGAATACCATCACAGCGCGAATTCCAGTTCTGTCTGGTTAAGGATATGGCATAGGCTTCTGCCTTTTTGTTTATCTCCTCTATTTTTTTCTTGAGTTTGCGGTTAAGCCGTTGTCTGCGCCATCTCTTTGTCAATGAGTGCCTCGCTTCCCATAAATGTAGAAGGTGCGGATCGACCGCTGGGCAGTCCTCTGTCGTGCAGACATCTTTTGTAAAGGCTTTCAAAGTGTGCACCTCATCTTTAACCCATTCCTCTGGGTCGGTAATAGGGTTTGCAGTAGATGTCTGGGCCTTTATCCACCTGTCCCAGTTCGTAACTCTTGCGATACCTATTTTGCGCTTGCACGCATTTGTGCTTATCTCCAGAGAGAGTATGAAGTGATCGCTTCCCAGGTGCTGTTCGGTATTCTTCCAAATGGCGCTTTGTATGTTCTTGGTGAACGTCAGGTCAGGACACGTATCTCTACTGACACTGTTTCCCAGCCTCGTAGGGTAAGTGGGATTGGTGAGGGTCGATAACCCTTCTTGCGTCACTACTTCCAGTTTTCTGCCTTTTGGTGTCGCTGCCGGGTAGCCCCATGAAGGGTGTGGTGCGTTGAAGTCGCCCCCAATCACGCAGGGGGAATGGCCCGCTAAGGTCAGAAATTTCTTTATGAGGGAACCCAATTTTGCGTGCCTGTCTTTAGGAGGGCTGTATACATTCAATACGTGCGTGCTTGCCGCTCCTCTTTGGAGAGGAAGAATAGTTATATAGCAGTGCGCAATATCCGGCTCGAAAGGGTCGTGCAATATGGCAGTGTATAATTTGTGCACTAACGTGGCAGTTAACTGGTCATGCTGGTAAGTCACATAGTCTTGGAGTTTAATAGGTATTAGGTAGGGTTCTTGAATTAGGATAGCTGCCGGTGGGTCAGATTCCTGAGATATAAGGAGATTTAGAGCAGCCTGCTTTCTCCTGTATCCCCGGCAGTTCCACTGCCAGATCTTTACTCTAGGTTTGGCTGGCATGTTGAATCCGTATCGGATGGCTCGTCCACGTGCATTGTACGAGCGAATTTCGACTTGTCTTTTATACGCAGGTTCCTTCCGAAGTGCAGAAATTGCCGTCTCCGTGTATCGTCGGTTGTTTGCAATCTGCTCTCGAATTTCTTGGAATTGGGCGTTCACGTAAATTGGAAAAGCTTGGAACTCCTCCTTGAAGGACCTCAGTTCTTGGATAATTTGTTGATAGACCTCGCCTAAGGCGGGCTGGGAGCTAGGTACTACCTACTGTTTTTGGTTTTGAGGAGTCGGCTGAGTTAGCGCCGTTATTGCGTTAGTAGTTGCTCGCTTAAGCTCTTGGTTTTGGATTGTTAAAGCACTGACTTGTTTTTTCAGACTTTCTATCTCTTTTTTTAGTGCTGCCAACTCCGTGTTATTCGGAGGGGAGGACGAGGGGAGGGGAGGCCACTCTGCAAAGCTCACCTTCGAATCTGAAAGCTGACCCGAGGGCGTCTTCTTCGGCGCCCCGGTGGTCTTGATGAGATTCTCCTTCCCTTGTTCTTTACCCGCCTCCGCGTGACTGGCGTTCTGGGTGGAGCCTGTTGCCCGGCGTCTTGAGCTGGAACGGCCGCGGGAGGCGGAACGAGAGCGGGAGACTGATGACGACGCTCCTCTGTGTCGCTGTGCAGGCTGCCTCTTCTGACTTGGCCTGCTCCTACCTTCGTCATCTTCAAGTTTCGTTGTTGATGCCGCGTCTGATGACGCGGTACTAGCGTTCTTGTTCAGCGGTCTCTGGAATTTCTCCTTGCAGTCTCTTGCATGTCTTGTGCGGGCCCTTGCACAGCGCGCAAACGGGTGTGCACTCGTGCGTCTCATCTGGGCTCGGCGTTCCACAGGTTTGGCAAGCAGCCCCCTTGGGTTTCGGGCAGACGTCTGCTCGGTGACCTGGCGTTCCACAGTTGATACAAGCAGCCCTCGTTTTACGGTAGATGTAGGAGCGGCGCTCTGACCACCCGTAGTTGACCGTGAAGGGAACCTTCTGCCCGGCGAAGACGATGACTGCCGACGTAGGCTTGCCCAGTCGGCGCGCTCCCAGGATAGTATGGCTGGGTGAGGAGACGTCTTGGAAGATAGAGTCATCACTCACTTCAGGCTTGATATTATGTATGACACCCCTGCAAACATCCTCTGGCAAGGCAACATAGGCGGTGACTGTTATACTCTTGCCGTCGAGGTGCAGACAATTAAGCTTGGCGAGGCGGAACGCGTCTTCCTCACAGTGAGTACACACCATTATAATGTTCTGCTGGCTAACAACGCGCAGCGTTGGCTTTTCCTGTAGAGGGGTGTTGAGGGCTGCTTGGATCCCTAATTCGAGATCGTAGGAGCGTGGAGCCACAGATTGCAGATCCACCGTGGTTTTAGGTCGAATGATGACTTTGTATGGAAAATTCCTGAGACTCGGTAGACGCGGAGGTCTCGGTGCAGGAGGCTCTCGGCGGTCTTCTCCGGCTCTTCCTTGGGAGGCGTGGATTTAGCTTGCGCCGCTCTGTCGTTGTTGCGCCGGGACCATATGTTCCAGCCATGGCTGTTATCTTCCTTCAGGAGATCCTGCGGGGGCATCAGCTGCTGCTGGGATGTTGGTACATGACTGAAGTCCATCTCCGTCGGGTCGTAGCCTCTTAGAGAATTCATCGTGGTCGTGGTAGTGATGAATGAAGCGGGAGCACTCACTGGCGAGCGTCGTTAGACCCGCGTTGCACGAACGCTATGCCGCGCATCCGCGGGCGCACCGGCGTCTCCGCGGCGGTAAGGCACCCCAACCCCTTGGCCGTTAGGGTTAGCGCTCTTCTCGGGGTGACGAGAAGTCAGACAGGCTTTAGCACCGAAAATGTGGCACTCACAGGCTCACTGGTCGTACCAGGCGATGTCAGGCGTTGAAGGCAACCCGTCGATGGTAAATGTACGGTGATCCAATATTCTAATCCGCCGCAATCGAAGATTGTCCTGGCATATGGAGACGTATCTGTGACCTTTATCGTTAAAGTTGTGGATGATTTCGTGCTCTATGACGACTCCTATGCCTTCGTAGTTGACGAACCTGCGGCACACATGAAGAAAGAGAAAGAACAAGAAAAAATAAAAGGGAAAACAAGAACTCTTACACTGCTGCCAGCATTCAAATTTGAAGCTGATTTGATTTCTTCGTTCAAAGAAAGAGGAGACCGTGGCAAAAGGCGGTGATGCCCGATGAGGACGCAGAACCCCGTATAGTTTACTGCAGTGCGGGACACAGAAATTGAAGCAGCAGAAAAAGCACGTTTATCGCAAAAGCGAACCAAACGAACGTACTATCGGGGACAACAGTAAATGACCCTCTCCGCCCCCCCCCCCCCTTCCCCCAAGCCCCCAGACCAGCGCAGTCCCCATAGTGCATGCAGATACTGACGCATACGTCTGTAATGCTTGACCCAGCTCTGCTCATCACTTCATGTTCTACTAGCCCCGCAGCTGCAGGTTCTCAAGCAGCCTACGGCGATTTTTATGGATTAAATTAGGTGTTGGAAGCGTCGGATATGTAAAAACTTGCACATTACGATAACAACAACAAAAAATTCCTGGACCGTTCGTCTTTTTATAAAAGACGCATAAAAGTGCATAAAAGTGACCCTGGTAGAGGTAGTGTATGCTCCCCTTCTTCCCTCCCCGACCGACTCCAACCGACCGAACCGACTCCTGTGCCAAACCGGAAAATGGGGGCGCTCGTACTTCCGCCAACCAGACGCGTCCAATAGTCACGTGATCTGCGAGTGAGGACCACATGCACGCGGTGACGTCATGGCTCAGTGTGTTGTAACTGACTCTAGTCACGTGCGGGACGCCAGTCATATCGAGTGGCTGCGTTAGTCTAGCCACCCTAGCTGCGTTGTCGCTGTTTCGTCACAGTCCAGGGCTACGCGACCAGCGCTGATCACGTGGCTGGCTGTGACGGGCTTCAGTAACGACGATGCCCACGCCGGATCCGCCAGGATTGATCCACTAACAGCAGCGCTTTAGAACCCAATAATAGACGTGTTAGGACCACATATTCGCGTCTTTTTATCGATGTGGAACAATCTTCATTAAAAAATATTGGGAATTTAGCTTGGACGCAAGATAACACTTAATGCTCATCTAGAAAGAACGCACCTCGTCGTTCCTGAGTGCGCTTTTTAACGCACATCATCGTTCCTGAGTGCGCTTTTTATCATCCAGAAATTTACACGGAACATTCAAGGGCTCATTCCTTCTTAAGCCTGACTATGGTAAGTCTTGAGGTGAGTGCTCAGGGAAAATCGCCACCGGTACTTCCTGGGGCAGTGCATGCACGGGTACATCGGTTCCGAAGAATGGGCCCCCCTGACGTGTACCCCGAGGTTCGATGCGGTGCTGAAGCGCCTGTCGCAGTGAGCACAGGTGTGCGGGCGCTCGCCTGCGTGCATCCTCAGGTGAACCAGAAGGCTGTCCCTCCTAGAGAACCGTTTGGGGCACAGGTGGCAGGAGTGCGGGGTTTCCCCCGAGTGCACCCTAAGATGGCGTTCCAGGTTGCTCTTGAACGCGAACTTTTTCTCGCAGTGCTCGCACGCGTGCAGACCGGCAGCTTCGTGGGTATCCAGAACGTGTGTCCGCAGGGCGAACCGTCGAGCAAAAGCTGCTGGGCAGAAGCGGCAGGTGTACGGTCTCTCGCTCGTGTGGACTGGCTGGTGTGCCTGCAAGTGCAGAGGTTGCGACAGATATGCATAACTGAACTTTCCAGAAATGACGCGTCACGATTATCATCACCGTAACCCATCTACGTCCGCTGCAGGACACATCATCATCGTCATCATCATCAGCCTGACTACGCCCACTGCAGGGCAAAGACCTCTCCCATGTCTCTCCAATTAACCCTGTCCTTTGCGAGCTGTGGCCATCAGATCCCCGCAAACGTCTTAATCTCATCCGCCCACCTAACTTTCTGCTGCCCCCTGCTGCGCTTGCCTCCTCTTGGAATTCACTCCGTTACCTTCAAAGAGCAGCGGTTACTTTGCTTTCACAATACATGCCCTGCTCAAGCCCATTTCTTCCTCTTGATTTCTGCTAGGATGTCATTAATCCGCGTTTGTTCCATCCCCCACTCCGCCCACTTCCAACCTCTTAACGTCACACCTATCATTTTTCTTTCCATAGCTCGCTGCGTTGTCTAACTTAAACTGAACCCTCTTTGTTAGCTTCCACGTTTCTGCCCCATAGGTGAGTACCGGTAAGACACAGCTGTTAAGAGAGACCTGTGAGGACACAGGTCTCTCTTATATCTTTGCAAATTAACTCCGCCAGCTGTGCTATCTGCGCCCTTAATACACCCGCAAACTTCGTAATCTCTACGAATAGAGAAAGCAAGATTTTCTTGTGTGTTCTGTCTTCGGAATGATAGGCATCACTTTATAAAGCACGGGCAGCAACGTGGGTTGCGCCAACAAGGGTAAATAATTTTTAACTGAATTTTTTTTTCTCGTGTTGTTGCTGTTTTTGGTTTCAACCGTCGTAGAACGGCTGTGATTTAACCTACGATTTGAGGTAGCGTGGGTCGTACAATAACTGCGGAACGATCGCTGTCGTCTTGGTTTTAAATCACTCGTAACTCTTACGCGAGCCTGCCCGAGGCTTGGAATCACAAAAATGAACAAGTAGCGATTATATCGCTGTTTTTGTGCGGCTCACGTAGCCTTAAAACATCTTACGTCACTGCCGTGGATAGGTTGTTGGAACCGAAACCGAAATAGCTAAAAAAAAATTATGAATTATTCAGATGGGCAGGCCAGTTCCACACTGTGATTCACGTAACCTATTGTTTTGTGCACCACTCCCAAGAAAAAAAAAACTCCATTAAAATATATGATGTTTCCAAACCTTCAACACGAAAGAAGACAGCTAGCTAAGTGGGTGAGGAAGCACACGCGAGTTAATAGCGAGTTTTAGCACCACCGTACGGCAAACACGGTAACTACGGTAACTGCTACCGTACGAAAAATTTGGCTATGCAAGCCTAGCAACGGTAGCAACGGCAACGCACTACCGTATTTTCCGTACGGCTGTCCGGCTAGGCTAAAACTATCAAATGATATCCCAGCTGAAATCAAAGAGATAAAGTCGACATGACTAGGGAATGAAAAGAGGACTGAAGATAACCTATGCTTCCCTAGGCTCACGGAGTCGATTCCAAGAGAAAGCATGCATAGCAGGGGGCATCAAAGAGGTTCGAAGATGAGATCAGGACATTTGCGGGAATAAGGTGTCCCTGGCTGGCCCCGGACGAGGTTAATTGGAAGTGAATAGAGAGGTACTTGTAGTGTACCTATTAGGCTGACGACGATAATGATGATGAACAGAAGCAGGCTATTCCTTTTCCGTTGCAGTTATCTTAACGGAGCTGCATAGGGCGCTCGTATTCTTCAAGGTTACTCTTGCAAATACATTGGAGTTCCTCCGACATGGATTGACGAGATGGCTGCCACTGAGGCCCATGAATTACAGCGTTAGCTGCGCGAGGAACATGTACTACTTGGTTCACAACGGTTAATGTCCGCACGGGTACACCTGTGTACAGGACAAGGGCAGGTTCAGAGTTACGGGTAGGTTGACCTTTTCACAGGTGCACCTACTGACCACCGGACAAAATAAGTGAACGCGGAGATTCAGACACGAAAAATCCGAACAGTAATCCTGCAATGCGTTTCATGTAATAAAACTCGTAATCGTTACCTTTAGGTTCTTAAAGTGAGCGTACGTCTTCGAGCAGATGTCGCACCGATAACGCCTCTCTGCGCCTATCTCTTGCTGAGTACGAGGCGTGAGCAGCTCTTCGGTGTTGGATGCCTCTGAGCAGGTTTCACGTTTGCAGAGTGCAGTAGACGAGGGCTGCCGGAGAGCATGAAGTTCCTGCTTGGACCGCATCGGCCGCTCGTCGGGTAATGTGTGGCGCGGGTCCGAAGGCTCGCGTTTGATACGACCCACGTCATGGGTGGTATTTTGCTGTCCCTGAAGTCTTGATTCGCTGAGGCCGCGGACCACCCGGTTTGCAGAATAAATCCGGCTTGACGGACCGGCGTCTTCTTCTTTCAGAGAGAATATACGAGATGGTCCTGACTGGGACGCTGCTTCTAGGCTGGTTCCAGTTCCAATGGTGGAGCATTCAGATTCGCGAGGATCGCACAACTGTTGTTTCTTGACCGTACCGACGAGACATTCCATGCCTGAGAGAAAAAAATGAAAAACGGAATTCTAGTGACCTACCGAAGCCTAAAACATCCATGCGTGCACGAGAATCTAATCTAGAAGAAGGTATCCTAGAGGGTAAGAAGATAGCGACCACGGGCAAAATTCACTGACAATGTGCCTGAGAAGGACTTATCTCCGCCTTCATTAGGCATAGTTAGCGCTACCTAAGGTTTCTTGATGTCGTAGATTCTTGAAGTGTAGATTAGATTATTCGGTGATTCCTTCCATACTAATAATTCTTCACTCTAAACGGTGGTCTGTTTTGACATGTGCGGAAGTCTTTTATGAGGGTCCGGTCTGCAAGTCTAACTCAAAGCGGCAGACACTGTGGTGTGACGTGTTGAAGTCATCTCCGAGGCCCAGGCTATCAGGGATTGCAGTGCCTCTTCGTTCAGTGCTGGGCACGCTTCCTACGTTCTGGTAAACGCCGGCCTCCCGAACGATTTTACGTGCATGAAGTGCGGACTAGGCTATATCCTGATCCCGTTCACAAAAACGCTATCCCTTTGGCTTACGGCCGAGCTGGCTAAGAAAGAGTACTTCTGTCTTTGGCGCCTGGCGGGGACTTGACGCTTAAGCATAGTGAGATACTCCAGCTGTCCCTCTCAGCCTCGTATACGTATGACAAATAGCCCTTGAATGATTACCACAGCTCCTTTAATAAAAATTTGAAAGTTGGTGATGCCGACGCTATTCCGTACGCTATTCGTCCAAGACTTACCTGCAGTGTCGATGACTGGAGTCCTATTAATTCCGAAAGCGTTAACCAGATGACTGCGGATGGCGTCCCTGCACCTAGAGCACCACGCCAGATGAACGTCTTCCTTTTCTTCACTCATGTGGCGATGTCGCTGTTCTTGGCGGCAAGGAAGATAATTAGAAGCTTTGATCCTGCCTGCTAGAACACCATTCCAGGCGTCGTTTGTACAATGTAACAGAGTGAGCGGCAGCCGTTTTGCCATGGTTTTGTAAATGTTCGCACGCGGTGCGATAGTGCATGCTGCTTTCGTGCTGCGGATGCTCGTAAAGTCCCCTCTCTCTGTGTAAGGCTCAAATGTTGAAGGGCAAACAGACTTCTTAACCAGGACCGAATAACATTAACCATTCTAGTTAAGTTTTATTTAAAATTTATTATTTTATATTTTCTAATTTGGAAAACTAACACCTTGTTATTTCGGTGGATGGGGCCTGTGCAGCTCTCGTGGCCGCTTCTTCACTCCAAGCGTCTGGTGACGTACCAAGAAATCACACTCCACCATCGAAACGATAGACTCAAATACCCATCTCCGCACACGTCCCTCTCGAAAGCAGCGCAGGTGATCTGGCGGCAACTTCAAACGGATACGTTCCCCCCTGATGTATCCGGCGGGATACAATTCCCGCTGCACACTCTGCAACAATCTAAAGGTAACCTCAATCACATCATATTCGAGTTTCTAGAGGACCAACCACCTATCTCGAACCAAAGTCAGCGGGAGACTGCTTTGCTCAGCCCTGACACGGAGGTACAACTCCGGGTAGTAGGTTGGGCTTGGAGGTTGCAATTAAGAGTGGACTTCAAGCCACCAAGCGCCGTCGAGAAGTCCCACGCGTTGTCTAAACATTATCTCTATCCCCTGCCCTCTTTGTCTTACGACCAATAAAAGTTCGTTCCTCCTCCTATTCCAAGGAGAGAGAGAGAGACTTCTATTCAAAAGAAGAATTTGCAAGAGCTGAGTAGTCAGTGCTCCTAGTTCAGGTCCTAGTTCAGGGCTCCGCTGGCGGCCGCTCACTTGCGGAGTAGCTGGATGACCCAGTCTTGCTGGTCCAGGTTTTCGCCGGTTATGGCCGCCTCCCACAGTCCATGTGTCTGATATAGCACTTTTAACGTTTGTTATGGTTTGTCTTGGCATTCCCAAGAGGTATGATAGAGCGTGGGGCTTGCTCCGGGCCAAGGACAGTAACCTGGGCATTTTGTGGGACTAATTTTAAAATATAGAGATTAGGAAATTGGATTGTATTCTGCTTCTGTCTATAGCGTCCGAGGAGGATAGTTATTTGTGTCATCATCATCATCAGCCTGACTACGCCCACTTCGGGGCAAAGGCCTGTTTTAGCCTGTCTTAGTAGAACTTATGCGCCTTTGCCTCTTCGCCGTCCGTGCATTTAGCCCGTCACCGTACGGTTCTAGGAGTGGGTTTGTGTAGAAATGGGGATCCGACCGATTTTTGAGAGCTCGGGCTAGATCTTTCGCTACCTCGTTTCCGTCTAGGCCTTAGGGTCCTAGTGTGCAAAGAAGGAAATCTGAGATTTTAGTGGCGGCCAACGCACACTGAAACCCGGAAAAAAAAACTGCGAACAGGACTCATGAAAAGCTTTTTGAAGGAGTTGATTCTAGTAAGCGTTCCAGTCAGCAGTGAGCTTTCTCAACGCTTTCTGCAGATTTAACGCCTTTAGACCATCCGCTTTTCATAAAGGAGTAGCTCGTACGCCTCGTTCACCGATCATCCACGATGTGGCCCACTCTAGCGGGGAGGAGCCTAGAGTTACATCACTCAGGCTGCGGCGTAGCACGGCACTTCCTTTAGCCTCCGCGACAAGGAGCTATTCAGTGGTACCCCACGTGACCAGCCGGCGCTAGGACAGGCAGAAGAGCGAATGAGCGGAAAACAACAGGACAGAGGGACAGTAAAGGGTGTGATTCGCCATTTGCGCCTGATGTGACAAGCGTTGAGAAATACAAGAGGCGTTGGCTTGCCATATATGCAAGGCGCCGAGAGTTGGTTGTGCTGACCACAGTGCGGTGCCGTCATTGCACCGTCATTTGCATGGAGGAAAGAAAAAATGACGAGGAAACTTGATGTCACACGCACAGCCTCCTCATGCTATGCTCCGCTGACCCTGCTGCCTTCTTTCCCCGAGGGCCGTTTTGCAAACTGAATCTTGGGGATAAGTGCTAAATTTATTCTGGGGCACAACGACCGATAAAAACCTCAGTAGTCTTTTATGGATGCAAAAAAAAGGTTTTACGGATCATTAATAATTTGCCTAAGTCTCACTCAAGTAAACTTATCTTCAGAAATCTTAAGGTCATTCCAATAACTAAAATGTATCAATATAAACTCCTACGCGAATATAAACTCAGCATCAAGGAAAATCAAAGGCTGGTTTTGGACATATCGAACTTAGAATTAATAGGCAACGAGGCCTATAATACAAGGACAACAGACCGTTGGAAGGTGCCAAAATGCCGTACGAACTTTGGGTTTCAGAGTCTTAGGAATGACCTGCCTCGATTACTAAATGAACATATTAAAGCAGAAAGAGATATTTTAGAACTAAATTTCCGGAACCTGAAGGCGTTGTTTCATTAATTTGCATGTCCCTAATGCGTACACACCACGAATTTCATAAACAAAACACCTTTTATAGATATTTCGCCACTGTTCCAGTATAACTGTCTTTTTTCCCCGACCGTGACATGAGCTTGTCGCCGTATCCTTCATAAAAATGTCAAATTATAATTTTGTTTGTTTCTGTATATTTCTGTACATTTTGTTTTGTACATTTGTTTCTGGATTGTGTTGCTTCGTTGCCGTCAATGCCAGGGGGACCAAGATTTTTTTCAAGCCGTAAAGGAACGGCTTTTCTTCTTGGCCCCTTTCACAATGTGTTCGTCATGTTGTGAAGAACAAATAAAATGAATGAATGAATGAATGAATGAATGAATGAATGAATGAATGAATGAATGAATGAATGAATGAATGAATGAATGAATGAATGAATGAATGAATGAATGAATGAATGAATGAATGAATAGTTACCAGACTGCAAGCCAGTTTGGTTCGTGATGTTAAGTGAGCGTGGCTACTCCGGGCCTCTGGAGGAATGCGTACCGAAGTATTCTCAGGGTTCCGCGTCTTTGTGTAGCCTTTGTTGTTTTGTTCACAAATGCTGGATTGGGCTGAGTGTTTTTAGGTGCACTGGAACTGCAGGTAACCTCTTACCAACAGGTTCGTTAGTAAAGCGGACGGAATGCGCTCTGAATACTCTCCGACTGAACGAAAACTTCAGTACGGCATTCCTCCGTGATTTTCTTGCATCTAAGCACTCAGCGTTTCATGGCGCACTGGTGGTGACCGAACCACACTTAGCGAAACACACGGGCACACTGGCTTCACGGCTCATTCAGGGTTTGAATGCGCTGCACGCACTCAGAGACTCAAATTTCGAGCATAGGCGTGGAACAGCGCAGCCAGCTCAGTGAGCGAAACCGAACGCCGGCTATGACCGTCTATAGACTGTCCATAGACGTTTGCCTATAAAGTCTATAGACTTTCTAAGACGAGCTCTTCAGACAATACAAATCAGATAGTCTATAAACAATCTATAGATTTATGGTCATACATTTTTAGTGGACCTTTGTGTATAGGAAGTTTATAGCCTATAGATTTATGGTCATACTTTTTAGTGGACCTTTGTGTATAGGAAGTTTATAGCCTATAATTAGACAAAAATAAATATATATAGGAAAGGAATAGTCTAAAATAAGTTAACAGAAAATCAATAGACTATACATAGACAGTTAAATGTCTATAGGAATGCAATATACTCTATAAAATAAAGTCAACAGAGAGTACATAATTATTTTTATAAGGATAGGAGCTACCGCTGCTTTTTTCCATGAGGGACTCTTCCACGTGATACTTTTCATTATATTTTTTTAAGACTAGGCTTGAAAAATATCCATACTGTTGAGGAACCACGAGAACGGAGACGCAGACGAGGAAAGGACAGAGCAATGCTCACTATCAACTGAAAAACAAAATTAAAGCATACAATACATACAGAAAGTACTACATGTGAGGTCTAAGTCGTGGTTGAGAACAAATAGACAAAAGTACACGTGAAACTGCACGACTCGTGATGTTTCACGTGCGCGTCCCCGCTGCTAGATTTTGCCTGTTGGGTATGCTTCCCAAACCCTGCGGTAGTTTTCAATCACTGAAAATACAGATTACTTACGGTTGGCAACGGAAACAAATTCCTTCTTCAAAGCGTGCGAAGTTGTAGCAGTTACGGTGACTTTAACCGAGGTTTCGGCCTCCTCTATTCGCTAATCTCAGGGCCTCCGGTGCAGAGTTTAAAATCCTCCTCCCATTGCTAACTGCAACAAGTCACTATCCCTGCTCTTCTGGCTCGGAGACTAACCAGCCGCTGCTGCGATTCAGGGAAGTATTAACACATTATAGCGACAACCACCGCCTTTTCCCGGCCCCTGCAAAAGGGCTGAGTAAGACGGAGGAGCGAACTTTAAGGCGCCTGCAGACAGGTACTCTACTCTGTCCTGCAATCTTAAAGCATTACGATCCTAACACGGATGGGCGATGCCCGCACTGTGGGGAGACCTGTGATATCTTCCACGTGGTGTGGGCATGTACTCAAAATCCCCACCTCCCCCCTTTCCCTACCCCTTCCAGAGAGGCATGGGAGACTGCCCTCTTCAACTGCTCCTCGCTTGAGTCCCAAAGGGCTCTGGTGAAACGGACGAGAGACGGGGCCTCGTCATGCGGTGTCCCGGACTAGGGACGCCGACCATGTAGCGGGGCCACTCTGTGGCTCCCAAACTCTATTTCATCAATTAAAAGTTTTCACCACCACCACTATGCATTGCAAATATACCTACGTTGCCAAGAGTAATCATCCCGCATATTTAATGATCGAAATATACTCCGGAACTTGGCCAGCATACCATGCACCATGCCGTAAAAAAAAGTGCGCTAGAGAACAGCTTTCATTTTACTCCCATATATGTATATTCGTGTTTAGAGTGCACACATGTTTGAAAACGCTGACTATATTGCTTTTTGCCACACCAGGGGCCTAATTTGCTTAGCGAAAAGAAAAAATGAAAGCAGTTAACACCTATAAAGATGTATTGCTCAAGGCATAAAACAATAACGAAGCACAACTATTGACAATAATAAACACTTCGGGGCAACAAGAAAACGAAACTTTTGGCATATCAGTTCATGCAGTGAGGTCCACTTCAGTGGCGCATCCCCGCTGCTAGATTCATCGGAAGTATGCACGAACGGTAACTCTGCTTTGCGAAGTTTAAATAGTAAAAAAGATGAATCGTCGCTGTTATCTACAATACACAATCCGAAACCGAATAAAAGCTTCTTCACAAGGATGACGCCGCGAAACGCTGCACGAGGAACGTCAAAGTGTTCGTCCACTTTGACTGTGATGTCCTTACAGGTGATCATGTTGCACGAATAAAAGAAAAATCCAGTGAGCGCTGACGGATTTCAGGAGAGTCTACAGTATGAGGCACTCGTCGTAATTCTTGGCCTCGAGAAACTTCTCGTTGAAGAAGCGCACCAACTTCTTCAGGAAGTGCAGGCGCGGGTAGGCGCCATCGCCGCAAGTGTTTGCGGGGTCGTCGAGGTCGGCGTGGTACGCGGCCAGCCCGTACTTCACCGTCGGGATCAGCTGCTTGCCACGGCACAGCTGCGTTCGAGAATAGAAAGCAGCTGCTCAGTGTTACACTATTTCATCAATTAAAAGCAGCTGCTCAGTGTTACACTATTTCATCAATTAAAAGTTTTCACCACCACCACTATGCATTGCAAATATACCTACGTTGCCAAGAGTAATAATCCCGCATATTTAATGATCGAAATATACTCCGGAACTTGGCCAGCATACCATGCACCATGCCGTAAAAAAAGTGCGCTAGAGAACAGCTTTCATTTTACTCCCATATATGTATATTCGTGTTTAGAGTGCACACATGTTTGAAAACGCTGACTATATTGCTTTTTGCCACGCCAGGGGCCTAATTTGCTTAGCGAAAAGAAAAAATGAAAGCAGTTAACACCTATAAAGATGTATTGCTCAAGGCATAAAACAATAAGTACTGACAGAGATCGTGGAGTTTCCATCGCTGGAATTCGGTGTCGTCTTTACGTCGCCTTAAAGCAGCGCTAAGAAAATTTTCAAGCATTAATTCGTTTAATTAATGAATGAATGAATCGACTAATTATTCAATATGCCAATAAATCAATAGTTTTATGTTCTCTGAAATACAGAAGGAGACAAAACTGAAAGTTCACGAGACTGACAGAGGCCCTGTACCCTTTTTCAGCCTGCAGTGCCGCAGAGAAACGAAATAGAGATTTTCGTTTTTTTACAGAAAAAAAAACAGGTAGAGAAAGATCTTTGGATACTAGGTAAAAGCAGCATTAGACAAAGCAGCACAAGATAAAAACAGCAGTACGCTGAAAGAAAAAAAAAGCCCTTCAGATTTGTAAAATACATGCAATATTATCATATCAGCTTCTTTAGAGAAGTTTAATAACATGGTTTGATTGCACGAAATGAGCGCACTTTTCTGCATTTAACTTATGAAGTAAAACACGCAGAGTGTAAAAGGCGGGCTGCAGTGTATTATGATTTAGGTGTCGGTACCAACCGCATTTATTTGTCTACTCTGTGGGATAAGGGTGTGTTTTGCAAGTTTCGCCATATGACCATCACTCCAAGAGGAAGATTTGAAAGACATTAAAAGTGTGTGATTGTATAAAAGGGAAACCGGTAGAATTTCATAATTGACGGACAGCTCACGTGTAAAGGAATAATAAAGCACTGCAGCAATTCACCTCACAGCTCTTGGCTTAGGGAGGTGTTACTTGTGCACATTTGTAATAACCTTAGTGCCCCATACACTGCAATATTGTAATAAAAATATAACTGAGGAGGTTTAAAGCAAGAGCTCAATTTAATAAAGACTACCGCGCAGGCGCGACATAAATAGGCAGTATTATTGTTCCAAGTCAGCTGCTTTGAGAATATTAGAGGAAAACTTTTGCGAGAATCTGCTAAATATACAGAATCAAAGCTTGAGAAAACATTAATTGGCCATGGTATTATCTTCCCTCTTAGAAAATAACACACCAGTTCTTTCTTTCTGTAATTAATCCCCAGATAAAACGCATTAACCAAAGCATTCAAGACATCTAGTGCCTTAGCTGCTTTTTGTCCAATTCCGTCTTTTAATTTGCCAGAGGTGAACGGCGCAGGATACGAATTTACTATCGTTTACAAATTTCACAATAACATTTCAATAAATCAAACATAACAGCCGCAGCAAAATGCTTCCTTGGTGGCATCCTTGGCTCGTGGTTATGGTATGGGACATCGCGGCAAAGAAAGCGATTGCAAGATGATAATCGCCCGACTTACTATTACCGTCTTATCTACTCTGCCCTTCACTGCACATTGCGATGTGGCAGCCTAAGGCAAGTATCAGGCGAGTGCCTCCAAATCTCGTGGGAAAGATGCCATTTGTCTGTGGAGCAAGATTTTTCTTGCGACCAGAACCTGTTTTCATTCGGCCAGGTTCCACTCAGCACCGTGCATTTGCCAAAGCCGATTAGACTAACTAAGCCGCAGTGGTGGTGGTGGTGGTGGTGAAAAACTTTAATCAAAGAGAGCTTGAGGGTTAAAAAAAAAATAAATAACCCTGCTGCATGGTCGGTATCCTTAGTCCGGGACACCGCATGACGAGGCCCCGTCTCGCGCCCGCTTGACCAGAGCCCTTTGGGACTCCAGTGTGGAGCAGTTGAGGAGGGCAGTCTCCCATGCCTCTCGGGTGGGGGTGGGGGAGGGGGGAAGGTGAGGATTCTGAGTACATGCCCACACCATGTGAAAGATATCGCAGATCTCTCCACAGTGCGGGCAGCGCCCATCTGTGTTCGGATCGAAGTGTTTTGCTATTGCAGGACAGAGAAGGGTTCCTGTCTGCAGACGCCGCAGAGTTCGCTCCTCCGCCTTACTCAGCCCCTTGGCAGGTGCCGGGTAGAGACGGTGGCTGTCGCAATAATAAATTAGGATTTCGCGGAACCGCAGAAGCGGTTTATGAGCTTCTGAGCCATGAGAGCTAGGATGAGGAGCCCGGTGTGTGAGCGCTCGGGCGGCCGCATCAGCGGCCTCATTGCCTCGTAGACCCTGGTGGCCAGGAGCCCAGATCACTTTTGTGCGAGTTGGATCGGCGAGAGCGCGTCTTAGAATTTGCGAGGCCAGAGGTGATATTTCGCCTGCAAGATAATGTTCACAGGCCCGGCGAGTCTGTAATAACCGTTTTCGATTTTGGATCGGCGGCAGCGAGAGCTATTGCGACTTCCTCCGCTCGTGTTGAATTTGGGGCCCGAAAAGATAGCCCATCGACATTCATTCCCCGGTGGACCACGGCAGCCGTGAAGAATCCCGCGGGCGACGGCCCTGTGATGTCCACGTAATAGACGCCCTCTTTATACCCATATTGCCTCTCAAGCGTGCGAACCCGCGCTTGTCGTCTGCCTTCATGTGAAGCCATGTCCATGTTACGCGGGAGCGGAGCGACCAAGAGCATGTGGCGCCACAGCACCGGGATGTTCTCCGTCCCCTCTGGTATGCATGTGTGTTGGATGTGTAAGCGGTTTAGCAGGCGGCGCCCAGGCACCGTCTGCGATAGCCGCGTATATTGGTTCACGAGGTGGGCCTCCCGCAACTCCTGATAGGAGTTTACCACTCCCAACGCCTTCAGTTTGGCGTTGGAGGTAGCCACCGGAAGGTCCAGTGCTCGCTTTGTTGCCTTCCTGATGATGGCGTCAATGCGCTCGTCTTGTTGTTTGGTGGTGCGTAGGTACGGCACGGCGTAGAGGATCCGGCTGGTCACGAAGGCATAGGCGAGCCGTAGCGCGTCCCTGCCCCGCAGACCACCCCGCTTGTTGGAAACACGGCGGATCATGCGCCCTACCTGTTCACCTATGCTCTTGAGTTTCGCTATAGTAGAGTCCGGCCTAAGTTTGTTATTGATGAACAGACCCAGGATCCGGAGCTCCGCCACTTCTCTGATGGGACCGCCTGACAGAGATATGTGTAGAGACGTGTTGTCCTTGTGGTTTGTCCTGACGTGTAGAAGCTCTGATTTGGCGGGAGCACATTGGAGACCACAGTCGGCAGCATATGCTTCGACTATGGTGGCGGCCTGCTGAAGGCGGTCCTCTATCTCCCCAAGGCTCCCCTCGGTGGTCCAGATTGTAATGTCGTCTGCGTAGAGTGCGTGTTTTATGCCATCTACCTGAGCCAGTCGGCCGGGCAGGTGCATCATGGCGATGTTGAAAAGGAGCGGTGATAACACCGCCCCCTGTGGTGTACCTCGTGTACCCATAGAGTACGGGCCGTACTCCTCGTCCTCGATCCGGAGGAGTGCCTGACGCGCAGAGAGGAAGTCTCTGACATAGGCGAAGACCTTCGCCCCGCAGTTAGTGGTGTTCAAGTTAGAGAGTATGGTGGCATGTTTAACATTTTCAAACGCCCCCTTAAGATCGAGGGCGAGAATGGCCTTGTCGTTTTGTTGCATGGCTGTGGGTCGTATTATGTCCCTGTGTAGTTGGAGTAGGACATCCTGTGCAGACATATGCGGGCGGAACCCGAACATAGTGTCTGCAAAGAGGCCCTTACCCTCCATGTATGGAGAGAGGCGATCCCGAACCATCGTCTCCATGAGCTTTCCCACACACGAGGTTAATGAGATGGGTCTCAAGTTGTCCGTAGTCACGGCTTTACCTGCTTTGGGGATGAACGTTACAAGGGATGTTTTCCATTCGAGTGGGAGCGGACACCCATCCCAGATCTGATTTATGTATTGTAGCAAATGGAGATATGCACACTCGGAGAGGTTCGCCAACAGTTTCACTGTTATGCGATCCCGACCCGGTGCCCCACCTCGGCGCATTTTAGCCAGGGCCGCCTTAAGGTCATGCAACTCAAAAGGGGCGTCTAAATCCTGATTTGGCTTGCCGGAGTACGTGTACTCGGGCCCAACCGGGTCGTTTGTGCGGCAGAGATACCTGTCGAACAAAGTGTCCGCAAGTTGCGCCGTCGTACCTTGGTACCCGTGCAGAGCCCGCCGGAGCTGTTTTTGCGTCTCCCCTTTCGTTTGAGAAGGGTCGATGAGGCTGCGCAAGAGACGCCAAGTCCCCTTCGAGCTCATCTGACGCGCTGCCGAGTTGCAGCGTTCTATCCAATTGGTGTCTGTGAGCTGGGCGGCATATGCCGCAGCCTGCTCCGTAAGTTGTGCAATACGAGCTCTAAGCTTGCGATTCGTCTTGTGTTTCTTCCATCGTTTTGTTAAGCTCCGGCGCGCCTCCCACAGATGCAGGAGGTGATTGTCCACTGCGGGGATCTCGTCGGTGGTGTGAAGTGTTTGCGTGTGTTGTTTCTGTATGTTGGTGACCTGTGTTGCCCACTCCGCATAGCCGTCAGAGAATAGTACCGGAGGGACGTCCTGAATTCTAAATTGGTGCCAATTGGTTATTTTCGCCTGGCCCCATTTTTTACGGGCTGCCTTCGCCAAAAGCGTGATGCGGAGAAGGCAGTGGTCGCTGCCCAGGGTATCCCCCAGGTTCTCCCATGTGGCGTTTGTAGTGTTCCTAACCAGAGATAAGTCAGGACACGTGTCACGGGTGACCGAGTTGCCCACACGTGTGGGGCAAGACGGATCCGTGAGCAACGTAAGACGAAGGGTGGAGATGAGCTCCGCCAGCTTGCGTCCCCTGGATTTCTCGAAGTGATAGCCCCAATGTAGACTGGGTGCGTTGAAATCCCCAATGATCACCAGGGGTTCATTGTCAGCCGACTTGAGAGCACGATAGAAAATTTCGCTGAAAGTAACACGCGGCTTATGCGGGGGGCAATACACATTAAGCACATGTATTGACGGGTCGCGGCGCCTGAGAGGCAGAACCCTCACCATGGTGTATTCTTGCTCAGTCTCCAGATCAAGATCGACCTGAATCGCGGTGTATGCTTTATGCACCAGGATGCAGGTCGAGGGGCCCCCCTGAAACGAGCTATACCCAGAGAATTTAGCATCATTGCCGGGCTCTTGCAAAGCAAGAAGCGCCGGCATGTCACCAAGGGACTGCAGGTAGAGCTGGAGATGTGACCGTTTTTTGCAGGCTCTGAAACCCCTGCAGTTCCATTGAATGATTTCGAATTGGTCTAATTTTTTAGCTTTCTGAGAAGGTTTGCCAGCCATATTGATGTTTTTATTTTACAGTGCTGGGTAGCCACTCGGTTCGGAGGCCGGCGCAGCCCCAGGTAGGGGTTGCATCAACGCCGCGGCTATCGGCCCGGAACCGCTTTCTTCCACTGCCTGTCGAGGAGCTGTTTCTGTCACTTTCGTTTCTGTCACTCGAGTGCAAGCTACGAGGCGTGCTGATGCCATGAAGGCTATGCACGAGAACAAAAATAGTTTATTTGGCATCCAAGTGGCAAGGCTACCACCTGCGTACTACGCGGGCTACGAAGTGTGCTATTTTTCATGGACCCGGATCAAATTACGCCAACAGGTTGTTCGTTAACGAACACCGAAATTCAGAACTTGGCTATAGTTTCTGGATTAGAGCCTGGCTTAGAACCTTGCATTGTGTATGGCTTAGCATCTGGCTTAGTGTCTGACTAGATCCATGCCCTGTCTTGTCTGTGTACGGCAGCCCTTCGAATTGCAATGACTGCTGGCGTTAGTCTTCTCAGCCTCACCTCTCTCGGCGAAGTTTGTGTGTGTCGGGACACCTGGCAGAGAGTTTGCGTCGCGTGACACAGATTTCTCATCCCATCTGCTTGAAAATATCGTCGCTACCTTATCCCTATTGCAGCTTTTGTGCAAGGTAGGCTTTGTCATAAATTTGATTAGAATATGGGATTGTTACAATAGCTTGGGGTCATTCAGAACGCGTCTATTCGATTAGGCGTAAACCTTACCTTTTCCTGAAGCGATGTGACATCATCGTACGTAATTATTCTGCCAGCCTTGACGTTCTCGTAATAAGCTCCGATTGGAGTCGTGTTATGGAAACCCCACGTATAGTCGGTGTCATTGCAGAACTGTAAGATTGAACAAGGAGAAAGGGCAATGCCTTGACATTCAGACATTATGGTGAGGCATGCAGAGCTCATTAGTTGCCGTGATTAACGACAGTGGTGGGAATATGAAGGCGTAAAGGAGAACAGTCATTGCAGTGAGGCTTGCAAAGAATCAGAATGCAGGGACGTCGGTCATGCAGGCCTCTTTGAATTTTTGTTATTCGTTTGCTTTTAACCTGCCAGTTCTATTCCCTTCCAACATACGGGGATTATGATGTATTCTCATGTTCAGCAAAAGCAGCACATGAAATACAAGTAAGCATTTTACTGCAGAGAACTCAATGACCGACATTATACGTCAACATGATTTGATAACGGGCGCGCTCAACGTAATCCTTGATGAGCTTCCGCCACAACAACTTCTGACCTTTCACTGACAGGCTATAAATAGGCTATAAATTTTCAGTGGAGCTGTTACGTAATGTTCAATCACTCTGTTCTTCTACAGTATTTTAGAACAGAACTAACGTATCAGGACGGTAATCCTCTTTTCCGTGAGAATCGCTAACGTCTGAAGTGCGTTCTGTAGTCGCTTTCATTTCGCTCTGCGTTACGCCATGTGCCCAAGCTGAGAAACACTAAGATTTGAAGTAAAGGAGTTGCCCTGCAGAAAAGCCACGGGAAGGCTTTCACGGGGGTAACGTTAAGATGTACCAAAAGAGTAGAGTGGATCACAGAGCATACATACTAGATCAAATCAAGAAGCATAAATGCTCGTCGGTAGGACATGTAATGCGATGTGAAGATACCCGATTGTCACTTAGGGCAGCGGAGTGGACTTCAAGAGAAGACAAACGTGTTAGAAGATGGCAGAGAGTCAGGTGGGCGGTTAAGATATGTAATTTTCTTTTAAACAGCTTTCTTTGCAGCCGTATGACGGCGGTTAGGTAGATGCTATTGAGTAATTACTCCCGACAAATTAGGTTAAATTATGGATGATTTTCGTAAATGGTCCGTGGAAGCTTTTTGAAGTTGTGTCATCATGTAAATGCGTTATCTCATCGGCACCTTTGTTTCAGGTGCCTTTAGTGACAAAAAAATTTCAGTGGACACATAAGCGAGTTCCACCTTAATGGTATGACTTGGTAGCACTGCTGGGCTAATTCCCATCTATGCGGGATTGGTCATTCTTCATACTTCACATTCATAGATTGCCGGAGTCCTCATGCAACTCAAAGGAACACTCAAGCCGATTTGAGTCATCGTCTGTGTGTCTTTTGCGCTGTTTTAAAAGGCATGAAGAACCAACTAGCCCGCACCTCAACCCTTTGTGAGATTTACCAATCTGCGGTGGTAGGGTGGCCGCAGATGGGGCAGGACAGTGTTAATTGGGGGTCAGTCGGAAACGCCTCCCTCCTGCAGTAGACGTAGTTAGTACGATGATTATGATGAAGGTTGATAGGCATTATTTAGTACCTTCTAGCGTATAGATTTTATTGCTCCAAGCTAGTGCATTACCCGACATTACTTAACCGATTTCATTGATATTTCCTTAAACGCTGAGGCGACAACAGGAAAGTTATCGAGCGTAGTGAGAAACGTCTCACGAGAAAGCTCGCGAAATATGAACCAGTACCACGTGGTAACAAGCCCGGTGAGCCCAAGTCCATAATGCGATAACAGTGCTCTCAGTCATAATGCTGTAGATAAATGCCTTATCTTTGTTTACACAGGGGTAAAAACATTTGCTTTCATCCCACTGAAAGGAGAGTGCCAGGTAAAGGTGGGAACGTTCCTTAGAAATGTTGGAGTCGTTCTGTTACGGAACGCTTTTCCGATTCTCCATCTGACGAGCGCCTATTGTGGGGCTTACTTTAGGTGCTCAGTGGCCTTGGCCCGCCCTCCCTTCTCCAGCCAACTACTGTGCAGGCATACGTGAACATTTCACAAGGACTTCTCGCTCACTCCACAATCTCTACCCTCTTACCCCTCAAAGCTTAACGACCCGCCCAGGACAGAACCATCGGCTTGCAACTACGTGGATCTCTGTGTACCTGAGCTATGCTTACGAAGAGCGGATCAGTGGTCACGTAACCGTTGTCTTCGAGTACGCCGACTTCCTTGAGGGGCTTGTAGTAGCGACCGGCCAACGACACGGAGAGAAAGAACTGCGTGTAGCCCAGGTGCTTGGTGGGCAGGTCCTTGAGAGCAGCGTGGGCGGAGTCCTGTACGGTGTTTCGAAGTCCTTGAAGACCACAGAAAATTCAATTCTTCTGCGCGTTCCATTTCGTTCAACGAACAAGCACGCATAGCGCCTGTCAAAGGTCTCCATGTTGCAGGAATTTGCAGCTTTGCCGTTCAGTGGCGCCCTAACGGCCTCCGTGGTAAAGCCCCTAAGTGGTTCTCCTAGTGTCCAGAGCGAAAGCAGAAATTTGGGCCCCCTAACACCCCTCACTGACATCAAGAGCTACAGGCGTGCTAAGCGCCCGACTACGAGTATTAAAGTAAATGTGTCACCTAAAGTAAAAGTGTTATTCTGAGTTCTAACCACCTGACTCTTATCTTCACCGATCCTTTAAATGTTTTGAAACTGCAAGCGTGGGCACAGCATAATTGGCACGCGTACTTCGTTCCAGAATAGCGATGCCAAGAAACTGCGTGTATTCTGGAGAGCTTAGGACAGGTAAAGTTAAAATTAAAGGAAAGTTTTATATAAGCGATTCACTTGGTAATTATGTGCACTCTAAACTCGAATAAGCGTATAAAATAGTAAAAAGAGAGTGAACTGTCTCTTAGTGCACCATCTTCAAGAGGCAGGGTATGCTTCCGAAGTCGCGGAACAGATTTAGATCACTGAAGATACGGAATGCTTACTATTTACAACGGAGGCATGTTCCGACTGCAAAGCACATAAGTAACTTCATGCAGTTAGGGATAGTAGGAGGTTTTTTTTACGCGGTACCGGTGGTCTTGAGGTTAGCAAGTAGATAAGATTGAAACCATGGTTAAAATCTTCGTAACGTCAATATCTTCGCATGTTTTAAAGAGGTAATTTGTGTCCGTTGCCATCTACAACTACTGCGCAATTTTAGGCATGGAAATCTATCCCAAGCATTGGGCGGCATCCATGCCACTGAAACAGTGTGCGTAAAATAATAGCTTACTGACTTTTTACACTTGTAGAGGCTAATTCCTGTTTAGAGTGTATAAAAGCCGAGCGAGCGAATATGGAGAAGGGAAGCGGCGCTAGAAAACGTCCTGCAGAATAATTTAGAGGTCGTGGAGTTCATTATACTGCAACGAAACTTAAGCACATAAGTAGTTTTACATTCACCTTACATCAAACTGCTGCCTCAGCAGCTGAGAGTAATCCCGCGACATGCTTATTGGCAGCGGAACGCCGTCGTCGCTGAACTGTACTGGCTCTTGGGTTGTGTGGGAAGCAGTATTATGCTGAATTATTTCAGGCAGCGAAAGTGTTAACAGTGTGCCATATTGAAGAAAAAAAAACTTTTTTTTTTGTCCCATCAGCGCTTCCTTCAAAAAAGATAGTCCTATTATAGGTACGCGAAACTTCTACGTCCTAGACACGTTGGCAACATCAGGACTTCCCGCGTTTGCCGCCGCGGTGGCTCAGTGGTTATGGTGCTCGGCTGCTGACTCGAAAGAAGCGGGTTCGATCCCGGCCGCGGCGGCTGAATTTCTATGGAGGCGAAATTCTAGAGATCCGTGTACTGTGCGATGTCAGTGCACGTTAAAGAACCCCAGGTAGTCGAAATTTCCGGAGCCCTCCACTACGGCGTCTCTCATAACCTTAGTCGCTTTGGGACGTTAAACCCCATAAACCAAACCAAACCACTTCCCGCGTTTCCTAAAAGCTCGACTCGACGTGCGCAAGAATTGAATTTTTCACAAATCTACTTTAGCAACTATAACACTGAAGATAGATAATTCGGGCGGCACTTACTAAGTTGAACTCGTACATGGACTGGTTTATGTTCGTCGAGTTCCAGAAGGAAGGAGGCATCACCGCGCCCTTTCCCCGATCATCGTAGGTCAGGTGCCCGTAGACGACGGCCGCCGCAATGTGCATCCTTTCTCTGTGCATAGAGAGATTCGCGATTCCTCGGTTTGGTACAAGCGAGAATAGCTTGGCGGGGAACGCGCTTAAGGCCACCTGCCAACCTCAGCTGAAGCTGCTAAATGGTATTGCATTTTTGATCGCTGCATGTATAGCTTAGGCAACTTAACTGCACCGCACGAATCACAAGATTTTTTTGCTCTCCCCTAGGATGATGGAACGACAGTGGTAGGTGTAATCCGCACCAGACCTCTCCACACTTCCCCGTGAAAGCACCCACTCTGCGGCCCTCCTGGACCACTTGGAAAACGTAGTACGCAGCTACCATGAAGCGCGCCCTCTGTCCGGCTACTCGGCTTAGATATTAGGCCCACCTCAGGGCCACCTGGGCAACACTGTCTTTGAGAAGGAGGTTATTGAGGGCCCATTCGACTTTGACATCATCATCATCAGCCTGACTACGCCTACTGCAGGACAAAGGCCTCTCTCATGAACTCTGTCCAGTGGCTGATACGACCACCGTATCCCCGCAAACTTCTCAATCTCATCCGCCCACCTAACTTTCTGCCGCCCCCTGCTACGCTCGCCTTCTCTTAGAATCCACTCCGTTACCCTTAAGGACCAGCGGTTATCTTGCCTTCGCATTACATGCCCTGCCCAAGCCCATTTCTTTATTTATTTATTTATGAATACTGTCAACCCTCATTTGAGGGTCATTACAGGGAGGGAAAGTGAAGAGACAAAAAAAATGCATATATAACCATGAATGAACAAGCTTCTTCGAGCATACAATACAAGACTTCCTCCTGACTTTTACATACTACGCGCGGACGCCGTTTTTAACGCATTAGCACCCTGAAGGAACCATCACAGTAACTTATTAACTCTTCCCGCAGCGTCTGGCTGCTAAGCTACTTCTGCTAGTACTCGAGAAGCTCTATTCAACTGCCCCCCCCCCCCCGCCCCCCCCCCCCCCCCCTTCCCCTGCACACGCCTTGCGGACGTCGTCAAGAACGGCCTACTGTGCCGACGCTTTGGAGCGGGGCGCAGTCATCGAGCTGATATGAACACAGACGCTACAATAAGACCCCGGTAACTTTCGTCCCATTTGCGTGGTCTCCGTTTCTCTTGTTACTTGCCACTCATTGCGCGTTCGCCAGCAGTTGTAGTAAACGTGAACCAGGCTGTTCCTCCAGTGATGCACTTTGAGAAGGAACCTGGAAAGACAGCACGTACCTGATGTTGTCAAATGCCCATGATATCCAGGCCTTCTTGCTAAACGCCTCGCCGACGAGGAAATAGCTCGGCCGAGACGGTACAAGGCTTCCGTGAAGGACATCTTTCACCTTCTGGGAACAGAGACATCAATAAATAGAGAGAACAAACCTATGCCCTACGTTTCATCATCCAAATTTTTTTTTTCTTTCGAATAATCAAGCAACCACCGTGCACAGTTAACATGAATACAATGCACGAAGCAAAATTACATCAAGGTTATCCGAGGTGAGGTGAGGAAATCGACAAGTGATAGAACAAGGAACACCTTAGCCGGTTTTGCCTTTTCGTGCACGTGTGTTCTCTGGTTCTTTCTTTATTCTTTAGGCGTCAACCGCGTCGTGCGCCAACATCGTGGTTGTGGTGGACGAATAAGTGTCCCATGCATCTTTGGGTATCACCTCAATGGATTTCTCGGGGATGGTGGTGGTGAAAAACTTTAATTCGCTAAGAGAGTTTGAGGGTCAAGAAACCCTGCTACATTCTCGGGGAGGAACACTTCACAGCAAGCAAGGGATTTCTCGTTAGGCCTATTTTTGCGTCAAGCAATAACGAGGAAACGTGCTGTGCGTGGATGAGTAGTGGTTACTGAAAAGAACGAAAGACTGTAAAATGTGTCCTAAAGGGCTAGCATTCTCTCTGATGAATGTGCAAACGTTTCCGCTACAAGTTGAATAATGCAGGTAGCATGAACGAATGTGATAACAAAAATGGACAGAGTCCAGTCGCATCGGAGTCCGGCCATCTGTCTTGAAACATGTCTTGGCATGATTTTTCAGGAATATGCAAAACGAAGTTCATAGACTAACTACATTGCGAGTGTTATTATGTACGTATACTGTCAGTGCACCTTTTGTTGAGCTTGTATTGAAAACAAGCAAAGTTTCTATTTTTGAGCCATGTGAAGAGGTGCATCAACCTCTGCCAATGCCTGCCCACTCCACAGGTGTATGAACTTAATGACACGCAAGGCGTTACTATCTGCGAAACCTGCGAATGTATTTCTGCGCCCCGGAGGTCGAATGAATGAACATAGTAGGATTTAGATTCTGTTGGAGTCGACGCATGCTTGTTTCCTGATTTTTTTTTTTTTGGTCTCCCGAGTAATGCAGAGTTAAACAAGCAGACAGACGAATGCGGTTTATTTATTTATTTTTTTTTATTTACATATACTGCAGGCCAATGTTTTGGCCCAAGCAGGATGGGCATACAAATTTAGAATACAAGAAGAACATATATAATGTGAGAAAGAACACATGGGAAACAACACATTTCTTAAAAGAACAACTATATGATAAAACTAATATTGGGAAATAAATGGACAACACATCTTATGTATAATACGAATTCGAAATGCATGACAAATAACTCTTCTGGAAGGAAAACAGAATATGTTAGGTGTGCAAAATATGGCTTTCTAGTCCTTTCACAAAGTCTTTGCTTTGAAAAATGTTGCGTGGTAAAGAAATCCATTCAGTGATCGTGCGGGGGAAAAAACTATATTTAAATGTGTTAGTGCGAGCGAAGATTGGGGCTAAGGATTGTTCGTGATTATGCCGCGTTGTCCTTGTACTAGCATGTTTAACAGATTCTGGTATGGGTAACTTGATCTTTCCGGAAAGACCGTTATAAAGAAATGCAAGACGGCTAACTTGCCTTCGTGCTGCTAATGTAGGGATATTATTGAGCTTCATTAAATTAGAAGGGGAGTCTAAGCGTTTATATTTTCCGAAAATGAATCTAACTGCTTTTCTTTGTACCTTTTCAAGCTGCATAATATCTTTTTTACAATGAGCGTCCCATACAACAGAGGCACCACACCACTCGGCGGTGCTGCGTGTGAATTCATGTCCTGTGTTGATGAGCAGCTAGTGGTTTTACTCCGCGTTTAACTGCACAATAATAAAAGCGTCCTCCGTTATTAATATTTAGTGCTCGATGTGAATTAGAGCTGGCGATGAAGTATTAAATTGCCCTTGTCCTCGCGTAGTAAGGGTGTACAGTCATGAAATTTATGAGCGTGAACACGGCAGCGTGTGCCAGGTAGCCTCGGGCCCTTCTGGTGGCGACATGCGGCGGCCGCTTTGATAAACAAAGTGGAAAGGGTTATGCTGCCTTACCTGCTTCCGGCAAGCTGAAGGACACACCTCCCTTTCCACTTTGTTTATCAAAGCGGCCGCCGCATGTCGCCACCAGTAGGGCCCGAGGCTATCTGGCACACGCTGCCGTGTTCACGCTCATAAATTTCGAGTCTCCTCGGAGCATTCGTAGGCAGCGGACCTGCGTCGCTCGCCTCCCTGAACCTCGGAGCCTCGTTTTCGCCCGGTTGTGCCAGTGTCGCCCTAGCAGCCAACGCGGCCGGTCGCGCGCGGCGCTCGCTCCGTCGAGTTCGTGCGCGCCTCGAGGCCGCGGCGTTTGCCGCCGGCCCTTGCAGCCCTCTGCCATACTGTGCCCTCCGTGATCGTGTGTGCCCGTGCCCGTGCCCTGGAGCCCTGTGTTTTGGATTACCACTGCTAACCAAGTGTTCCTCGGCCCTTCCACCATACCAACTACCTGGTGTGGTCTTCGTCGTGCCTCTTCAGGAGCCTGTGTCGACGGCCGAAAGAGCAAGTTTTTGCCACTTTTCTTAGGCCTTTTTCCGCCTACCCAAGTCCTTTGCCTCTCCTGATTTCGTCTTTATTCCGAACTCACTCATTTTAAAACTAGGCCTCCCTCACTATCCTCTATTTTGCTTTTAAATCTTTCTACCCTTCGCTTCTTACTAGTGTTGTTTTTTATTTTAGCGCTCGCATTTCGCTTTATCGTTCTTCCTTTTCCCTGAGTATTCCTTTGTCCCACCGCTAGTCCTATTCCTTTCACCCCCATCTCCTAAGCCTTTTTTTTTCTCCTGTCTCGCGAGGAACTCACCAGATCACTCCAACCTTCTTATTTCATTTACTTCTACACCTGTCTTTCCTCTTTAATTCCACTCTTCCTGTTCGCGTGTTCACTTGTTTTTACTCGAGTTTTTCACGTGTTTTTCTCGAGTTTTCTTACTCGTGTGTTACACGTGTTATACTTGTGTTTTTTTTTTTCACTTGTGTTCCCCTACCCCTATTTCTACTACCTCTCCTTTTCCCTACTCTTCTCCACGTCCTCACTTGTTTTCACTCGTCTATTACTCGCGTTTTACCCGTGTTTTTGCTCGTGCTTTTGACTTGTGTTCCCCCGCGTGTTCACTTGTTTTCACCCGTGTTTTACTCGTGTTTAACCCGTGTTTTTACTCGTGCGTTTGACTTGTGTTCCCCTAAAGCTATTTCTTCAACCTCCCTCTTTTCCTACTCTTCTCCGCGTGATCACTTGTAATTACTCGTGTTTTGCTCGCGTTTCTTTACCCGTGTCTCACCCCTAGTTCTTCTACCTCCTTCCTTTCCTACTCTTCTATCCGTTTCACTTGTTTTTTTTTCGTTTTTTTTTAACCGTGTTTTTCTGGTGATTTTCTACTCGCCCTATTTTTTATATTTCCCTTCTTTGCCCCCCCCCCCCCCCTTCTGCATTTGCTTTCTTTTCTCCTCCTTTTGTTTTTTGCCGTACTCCATACTCGCAGGGGACCCCCATAACATTATGGGGGACCACACTGCGAGTGACGAGCCTGTCCCTGGCACAAGCCACTCCCCACGCAGCCCAAGGCGCACCCTCCACCACCAGCGGTCTGCCAGTCTAACCGTTGATCCCAAGTACTTCCTCCGCCACCTCCGCCTGCGGGTGGCAGCCCTTCTGGCAGAGGCCAACCGGGGCCAACGGGTCCTCCAAACGCCGGATCTCCCCGGCCGTCACCAGGCCTCCACACCCCCCTTGGAAACCACTGTCCAGGCTACTGCCAGCCTGCAGCACAGCCCTTGCAGCTCCAGGCACCCCTCGCCTACGCGCAGCGCTTCCCCCCCCCCTTGCGCGAAGCGCTTCCTCCTCGCCAGCGCGCAGTGCTTCCCCTCCTCCTGTGCGCAGCGCTTCCCCCTCGCCTACACGCAGCACTTCCTCCTCGCTAGCGCGCAGTGCTTCCCCCTCGCCAGCAGTCACCCGCCAGAGGGCCCAGTTCCTGAGGGACCACCCGGACCTGCCCCCCGGCCCCAGGCGACAGCCCAGGAAACCCCGACGCCCCAGGCCTCACCAGGAGCCGTCCCCGGAGCACCTGCCCGCAGGGAGCCCCCAAGCAACTGTGCCCACTCAGCTGCCCGTTGCCGATCCCTCCCCTCTGATCACCCCCTCTGTTGAGGTCTCTTCCCCAGGAGGGCCCACAGACCAGAGATCCTCGGCACTAGAGAAGCTGCTCAACGCAGCCAGTCAACAACAGGTTGCCTCCTCCCGGTCCAGCACCCCAACCCCACCGGTCCATGCCCCTGAGGAGTCTCTCTCCCCCCCAGGCCATGGCCCTCCAGAGGTAAGTGGCGAGCCCTCGCTACTTAACCCTCCCCCCTCTGCTCCAGCCAGTCAGGACCAACGTGGGTCAGACGGGTGGATCCTGGTGAACCGCAAGGCCAGGCGTCCAGGAGCCCGTCCACGGCCCCGTGTGGCCACTGTCCTCTTCCGGCCCCGCCAGAGGTCCTTCTCTCTCAGGGACGTTGTCAAGGAGGACTACAGCGCCTTCCTGTACCCCCGGCCTGGCGTTTTGGAGGTACGAGTTAACCGCAGGCGCAACATCATCGCCGCGGACGTCTCCACCCCAGAGGCCAGGGCAGCCCTCCTGGGTCTCAGCTCCCTGCTGTCTACCCCAGTCCGGGCTTTCGAGGCCTCCCGCCCGGATGGCTTCATCGGGGCCGTCTTCGGTATCGACCCGGAGGTGTCTGAACAGGACATCGCCGACACCATCGAGTCCTCGGTGGAGATCCTGGCCATCCGTCGCCGTGGCCGTGCTGTCACCGCCCGTTTCGCAGCTGAGCCCCCGGACCAGGTCCAGATTGCCGGGATACTGTTCCCGGTCCACCCTTTCAAGGCCCGGCCCTTGTTGTGCTCTCGGTGTGGGGGCTACAACCATGTGGCCGCCTCCTGCTCGAAACCGCAGCGTTGCACTTTCTGCGGGGGCCACCACCACCACCGGGCCTGCAGAGCAGACGTCCCCCGCTGCATTCACTGCGGTGGACGCCACTGCGCGGAGGACCCCTCCTGTCCCATCTGGAGGGAACAGAGTAAGGTGGCGACTGCTCTCCGCAGGCATGCAGAGCCTGGGGCCCGCCGGGCGGCCAGGGTCCAGATCCGCCACCAGCAGCAGCCTCCCAGGGAACCGGGACCCGGATCCTCCAGGGTCACCCGGGGGCTCAGCTATGCCAAGGCCCTGCAGACTCGGGGCCCTGGACCTTCCCGCCCTGCTGCCGGGGTCCCAGCCCGCTCTCCAGCGCAGGATGCCCAACAGACGGTGACGGCAGCCCTGCGGCTTGCTGTCCAGGCCCTCTTGCCACAGCTCCCCCGTGACTCGGGCGCACGTCAGATGTGCCTGGCTGTCCTCGCTGCCGAGGGCCCCTCCACCCAACACCATGGATCGCCGTAACTCGGCCCCCTCACGGCCTCGGGTCATGCAGTGGAACGTGAATTCCCTGCGTGCCCGGCGGGCCGATATAAAAGACCTTGTTCTGCAAGGCTCCCTGGACTACGACATCATGGCTCTCCAGGAGACCCGGATCCCTGCAGAATCCTCCCGTCTCCCAGGGTACACTGGGTACTCAGGCCGCTCCTGCTGCTCCCTCCAGGACTGCAGTGACGCCCCCTGCCGGGACGACGCCCACCCCCAGGAGAGACCCCGCACGGCCATCTATGTCAGGAATGGGATCCCCCATACTGTCCTGGCAGCCGATGACCCTGACCTGGGTCACCTGGAGATCTGTGCTGTGCGCGTTCGCATGGGCAGCACGGACACCACAGTGGCCTTAGTCTACCTCCCACCCAGTGTGCCTTGGGACCCTTCCTGCCTCACGGCCCTTCATGCACGACTTGGTAAGGATGTTCTAATCTGTGGAGATTTTAATTCTCACCACAGGGATTGGGGCAGCCGTACCACGTCCGCCAGAGGCAGGAAGCTTCTGGATGCCACCACTGCAGCCAGTCTCAGGGTCCTGCAGCCCAGGGCCCCTACCTTCATCCGACCAGGCCATTCGTCCATCATCGACCTAGCCTTGCTGTCGGACGCCTGCCACTACACCTGGGATAGAGCTCCGGATTCCCTGGGCTCGGACCACTTCCCCATCCTTCTGAACCCTTCCTCTCGAAGGCGCAGGAAGGAAAAAGTGTACAAAATCACCAAGTGGCCCATGTTCAGGGAACTCGCAAAGGACATCCCCCATGCAGAGGACTTCCTGACCCTGCTGGGCAAGTGTGCACAAAGTGCTACTGTGTCCTGCTCTACCTCAGTGCAGGCCCCTGTCCCAGACCTTCGCCTCCTGGGACTCCGAGCTGCCAGGAGACGAGCCGAGCGGAAGGCGGAGAGCACGTGGCTCCCAGAGGACTGGACGGCCTACCGGCGGATTGATGCTGTCTGCCGTCGCCAGGCGAACCGCCGGGCTAGGGAGGGCTGGCCTGGCGCCTGCCAGTCCATCCGCTCGGCGACGGCCTGGCGACTCCTGCGGTCCCTCCTCCAGGTCGCAGCAAACCGACACCCAGTCCTCGGTGCCGCCATTGCCCGGGGGGTGTCGTACCAGGCACTGGCGGAGCAGCTGGCCGACCATTTCACCAAGGCTGCCCACCCGAGTCCAGGCCCCCCACTGGGACCTCCGTCCCAGTGTCGAACCCAACTTCCTCCTGTCCTTGCAGGTGCTGTTGGCGTAGCCTCCCTCTGCACTGACCCGATCACCCCACACGAGCTGCTCAGGGCCCTCCATCGGTCCAAAAAGAAGAGCGCTCCTGGGGCAGACGGGCTCACATTGCAGATGCTGCGGAACTTGGATGCCCCGGGAAAGGCCCGCCTGCTGACCGTGTTTAACGACATCTGGTCGAGCGGCATCCTCCCGGAGAGCTGGACCACGGCCATCGTGGTCCCTATCCTCAAACCCCGCAAGCCCTCCAAGGAGCTGTCGTCCTACCGACCCGTCTCGCTGACCTCAGCTGCCTGTAAGACCATGGAGTCGGTGGCACTCCAACGACTCACCTGGATTGCTGAGGCTACTAACTTCCTTCCCGAGAACTTGACAGGTTTTCGCAGGCACCACTGTACCGCAGACTCCATCGCGGACGTGGTGTCATCCCTCGAGGAAGCGAAGTTCCACGGAGACGTTGCCATCCTTGTCCTCCTGGACGTCCAGTCGGCCTTCGACGGTCTGCCCCACAGCACCATCGAGATGGCCTTGGACGAGCTGGGGGTGACAGGTAACCTCCGGCGGTTTATAACCTCCTTCCTGTCCAACCGTTCTATGCAGGTTCGGGTTGGCCGCACTCTGAGCAGTCCTCGCCCCATCACCACCGGGGTCCCTCAGGGGTCTGTCCTCAGCCCCTTCCTCTTCAACCTGGTCATGGCAGGCCTCCCTCGCTCCATCCAGCAGGACCGCCGCCACAGAGTTCTCTGCTCTGTATACGCGGACGATGTCGCCCTCTGGGTCCGAGCTCCGAGGAGGCAGATTACCTCTGCCAGACAGGCCCTCCAGCGTGCCCTCAACGGGGTGCAGCAGTTCCTGGCGACCAAGGGGCTGTCTCTCTCAGCCACGAAATCTGAGGCTTTGTTTATACATCCGAGGGGAGCACGAGCCACGGCTCAGATTGCTACCCTCAAGATTGACGGCACTAAGCTCCCTTGGAAATCGCAGGTGAAGTACCTTGGTCTCACCATCGACCACCGGCTCTCCTGGATTCCTGCTGACAAGGTCACCGTCAAGGTCACCCTGGACCTTGACGGCGTGACCAAACGCCACTCCGCCAGACCACTGCTGCCTTCCTGGAAGAGTGCAAAGGGACCACCCTCCTCTTCACCGATGGCTCGGTCCTACCAGCCACAGGGCAAGCAGCAGCGGCTCTGGCAGTGCCCCAACTGCAGCAGAGCCGGTCCTGCAGACTTTCCTTCCCGGGCAGCTCCACGGCAGCTGAGCTGGCAGGTCTCCACCTGGCAGCAGAATTCATCGGGTCTACCACCCCACCTGGCCCTGTCGCTGTCCTGTGTGACTCTCGGCCTGCCCTCCAGCTCCTGAGCAGGCCCCACATCTCGCAGACATCGGCGAGTGTCCTGCGTGCCCACCTGCACGCACTGGAGGATGCAGGCTACCAGGTGTCCCTTCACTGGGTCCCTGGCCACACCGGCGTCCAGGGCAACGAGGACGCCGACTCCCTCGCGAAGGATGCCCACAACGATGGGTCGCCCGTGACCACTAAAGTGGCCCCGCATGATTTTGCCCGGCATCTACTAAGGCGAGCGGTAAGGGCAAAGCATCCTGACAGGCGTATCTCTGCGTGCAGGCCCTTCCACCGGCTCCCAGACAAGATCCCGCGCAGAGAACGTGCTCTCCTGCTCCGACTTCGGATCGGATGCTCATGGACACCGACACGCAAGTTCGTAGTTGGTATGGCCTCCTCCCCTGCCTGTCCATCGTGCGGGGATACAGGCACCATGGGTCACCTGTTGGGTGCATGCCCTACTTTTGCCCTGCCTCGTAGCCGTCTCTTTGCAGGCTACCGTGCCCTCGGCCTGCCAGCAGACACGGAGGACCAGCTGCTGTTCCCGGCCCGGAACCACCTGCCCGCCTGCCGGCTCCTGCTGGCCTACCTCAAGGAGACCGGCCTGGACATCCTTCTGTAGCCCGAGGAACCTGGACCAGCAGCCCAAGGCCTGCGGCCTCCTGGACTTGCAGCCTTGGACCTGGACCCTTCTGGACCTTCGGCTCCTCCCAGCCACATGAAGGTCTAGGAATCTGCCTCCCCCAGCCCGGTGCTTGCAGACTATCCTAGTGCACCGAGGCTTCCCCCCGCGAGCTGTTGTTGCGGCGGCGGTGCTACTCCAAGACCCCTCCCCCTGCACGGACTCGGACCGCTCCCGTCTCGGCGACGACCATACCCTCTCCCCTCCCTACATCCCCCTACCCCTTCCCCTGGTCCCCAAGAGTGATGCCACCAACTGGCCAACATACGTCGGGACCAGTACCCCCTCCCAAGAATACCCCAAAGTAATAATCATCAATCAATCATAAATTTCATGACTGTACCTTTTTACTGTGCTTCGTAATCCGGACCGTGGCCTACTTGAGGCAATCCAAAAATCTTTTTCTTCGTATTTTTCACAGTTTGACCAGTATCACAGTCCTTCAATGTTTTCTTTTTATATTTATTCTGAAAAACATTATGTTCCGTTTGCTGTTCAATGAAACCCTACTTGTTTGTCAACTGCTTGCAATGTATTCGATAGGCTCTTCTTTACCTTCTTACATCTTTGCATCGCTCATATACCTGCAATTAATGCAAGTGTGCGGTTTATTTCATCTATTAGTGTACCATACAGTTATGTATTGTCGTAATATGCATTGTGCTATAGTGCTATTCGCCCTTACATTTTAAACTCTTCTTCAGAATGGCGTTGCTATGCCTTCGCTTCACTGTGACATTTTGAAATCTGCATAGCAGTACTGGTTCGTACTTCCATGCTCAAAAACGGCTTACATAGTTCTTGACGCTGTTTACACAAGTATTTGTTCCCTTTCCTCTGCAATGTTCATAAGGTTTATGAAGGGTCACCTGAATTTTGAATCAGTATTTAACCCCCTCCCCTCCTTCTGTACTTCTAAAAAGGTAGGTATAATCATGAGACAAATGATATTTATGAATGAATAGAATAAATACCCTACATTGTCGTGTTTTTGTATGAGCAGCTCTAGTGATCGGTCGGTTGCGATGAAACTGACTTTCAGGGGGATCTCCTTTTCATGACGTCGTTCTGGCGTGGGGTGGTCTTCGGTATCTAGGAGGTGTTGCTTCAGCTCGCCTAGTGATCCTTAGGTTAGGCATAGGTAAATGCTCTCACGTTGATGCATGCCGCTGAGTGGTGGCTGCGACTGACACGCTTGTAGGCAGGATCTATCATCACAAATAGTTCGCACTGAGCATGTTATTATTGGTTCCTTATCGCTGTTGGCTCCTAAATGCTCTCACGTTGATGCATGCCGCTGAGTGGTGGCTGCGACTGACACGCTTGTAGGCAGGATCTATCATCGCAAATAGTTCGCACTGAGCATGTTATTATTGGTTCCTTATCGCTGTTGGCTCCTATTCTTACCCGCAGGATATGGAACACGCTTCTGTACTTCTCTTTGTTCAGGTCGTAGAACCTCAAGCTCAGAAAGGCATAATGATAAATCCTTTTTCCCCAGAGTCCAGTCAGGACCTTTCTGGTGTCGCGTTGTTGAATGATCTTCTGCGTGACATTCCTGAAGCTGCAATAAAACGCAAATGGTGAAACGTGTTTGACATCTCTCGAAACTTTGCGTTTTAGGCCACTGCAAGCGTTCTTAATTTATAACTGCGCGACGCATGGGTGAAAGCGCAAAAATAACACCGAAGAAAACTTTTCAACACGTATTTCTCGTTAACAGATTCACTCGTAACAGCCTTTGGTCTGTGCCGTCATTGTAAAAAAGAGGTTTCGGAAAGGCGCCATTTATTCTAGATTCACCCTGAACCGCTAGTCAGCTAGGTGTTGTCACTGCAGACAAGCAAGAGCCTACAAAAAGGAAAGCGATGTTGCCTACATACCCAGGTAACGCAAAACATTGCCTAAACGTTGCCTGTATGTATGAACTTCCACACAACGTTATGCGACAAAATATCACATTGCTACAACGTTGCCTGACAGAGGTCGCCATGACGTTTAGTGATTACGTCACCATAACGTTTATAGGCAAACACAGCACTGACGTTGGGTATGCACATCTCACTAACGTTGCGGTAACATTAATACCGCAACATTAAGTAGACGCTGGAATTAAATATTACTAAGCTAATTAAGCTCTAAGAGTAAAATGCAAAACTCTTGGTGGGACGAAAACATGCTCAGTGATAAATGGTAGCTTTATAATGAGGGGACCGTTTTAGATTGCAATTATTTTGGAAGAAATCAGGTTCATATCACCAAGGTAAAAAATATGACATAGAAAATTTTTATTCATATGCAATACTGCCACTCCTACACCAAGAGCGTAGCATATAGCCAAAACTTTATCATGCACACGAGTGAAAACAAACACTGCTGTGGGAGAGTTGATTTGCCATTGTCAGTTTACCTAGCAAAAGTATCATTTTCACAATGGGAGCACAGGAAAAAGAGCATCTGAATTTTTCTTGAATGGTAAGCACACACATTTTGTACAGATTTCACTGATGCTATACATACTCAGAGACTGTGAGAGCCCTCGGGCTCTGTAAACACCTGTATCAACAGGGCACAGTGTTGCACCATAAAAGTTGCTAATATCGGCATAGTGCTGTCCACAAATAAAGATCTCACCTTCAGCAGCTAGAAAATTTCTAATTAAGACAAAATTGCCATCTTTTATTCTCACACAGTTGCCTTTGGGCTTTGTAGAAAGCACTTTTTTGCCGATCATAGCCTTGCTGAACTGCTGCCCGATAAAGTTTTCAGGTACTGGTCCACTTGTGTGCATGTTAGACAGCTTGATGCCACCCCTTCCAGGATTCACTGGTTGTTTGTACTGTTGCTTTAGTTCAGCTACTCTCATAAAAATTTGTTCTGTTGGAAGGGCTTGGCCTCTGACTAGTCTCTTCAGCTTTCCTAAAAAAGCCTCAAAAGGAAAGGCTGAAAACAGGGCAAGGTGGCCAAACTGTCGTACACTATCTGTCAGATGTGAGAGGCTGTGTATGCTGACAGTGTAGATACTGCTGCCATACAGCTTACCTGCCTCTGCCACAAAGCTAAGCAGCAGCTGCTCAGCATAGTCACACAAAGTCGTGCAAAGATCAGGAGAGGCCAGTATTGTGATGGCGCAACTTAGCTTCAGAAAGTGCATGTAAAACGGACGAGCAAGATGTTGTTTCAGAACAATTGGGCCGAAATAAACAAGGAAGTTCCTGTACTCGGATGCCTTCCAAAATTCTAAAACACGTAGTGTCCTCGGAGTGCGCTGAAGCTCATGTGGTGTGTTAACAGCCAGACTCACAAGGTGTTCAGAAATTGCCCTACGTGCACTCAAAGGTAGCTTTGACGCTGATGGGGCAGTTGATGTCCAACATTGCACCAGAAGCCTCTTCATAACTCCTAAGCAAACCAAATGCATGTAGTCAAGTGGGAACCTACTAACCAGTCCAATTCCCAGATCGAGCAACGGTGATGTGCTATTATGATGCTCAGGCTGTGACATGTTGGCAAAGTTTTCGTCTGTACGCAGAGGGGCCAATACATCAGGATATATGACTTTCCTGTGCTGTACAGAGTACAAGCCCTTTTGCATGCACTTTTCACATGCAAAATACGCTGTATGTCCCTTTGTACATTTAAGGAATGCACGTGCAGGCATGTTACAAACAAATGCACGGACAATGACTGGGAACACAGCTTCACCATAGTGCAATCCGAGCTCTAGAAGTGAAGTCAGCTCTCTCAACACATCTTGCATAAAATTCGCAACACTCTCAGGTTTGGAGTCCCCCATGTAGAGAGCTGCAAGAAAAGGTTCATCTCGTGAGCTTTCTTCGGCCCGCACAAGTACGGGCCAAAACTGTTTCGACGAACTCCTAAATATGGGCAAGCCATCGACGTTTATCGTCAGAGAAATCACTGAAGTGCTCATGGCTATGGCACCACTTTCTATTTGCTGAATGAGGTTTTCAGTGACGCCGAAAAAGCAGTAAGCGCCACTTCCCATGCTGTTGACTCTGCTTGCATGAGGCGTCCGCAGCAGTGCTCTGGCATCCGAAGGGAGATCTGGATGATGTGGCTGCAGAATTTTGAGAAGCTTAGTGACGTGGGCGGCACAAATGTTGTTGTCCACAGCCCATGAACGAAGTGGATCGTGCAAAGTCGGCGCTAAACCCACCTCACTCTCGCTTGAACTATCATAAACCTCTGGAGGCTCGGCAACTTCGCCAGTTGGGGGCGGACCAGCGATGCACAATGGAGAAACAAATTCTCCATCGCCATTGCTCTGATAACTATCAATGGACTCACTATCGTGATGCACAACCTCATTCACAAAATGTTCGTCTGCAGTAGGTAAGTAGCGGCTTGTCTGTGAGTGCTGCACCGTAGAGCCATCAGGTTGGGAACTGTCACTGGACTCACTGCCGTGAAACACAACCTCGCTCACAAAATGTTCATCGGTTGTAGATAAGTCGCGGCTTGTCTGCAGCTCTGGCTGCTGCACCTTAGAATCATTAGATTGGTAAAGCGCTGCTATTTTGGTTGCTCGGCGCCTGAATTTCTGTCGTCTTCCAACGTCAGTAATACGTCGCTTTGTCCTCTCCATCGGTGGTAGACGCAGTCCTACTTGCAAACACAAGCAGTACGCATAATGGTGCACCGAAGGTCATCCACATACATGCAGCACGAGTACTTGCTTCAGCTACGCAGAAGTGTCTTGATATTGTAGGGAAAAAAATCCGCGCCTCCGCATCCACCACACCAAACCAAGTATCTCCCGCAGTAACGTTGCTTCCGCATGCACACGCTGGCTAGGCTTGGCTCGAGTGCATCTCGCCCCAGCGCTGGCTTGCCATGTCTCGCTTGGTTTGGAAGAGCTTAGGAAAAGCTTCAATACAATACATAACCCTCAATGAACAATTTATTGGTAAATAAAAGAACTGTCGCGCAGTATCTTGGCTCAGTTGGAAAGTTCGATTTTAAAAAATATTTATTTTTGACTATTTTGTAGCGCTCAGGTGGCGCCCCAAACGTCCAAACTGAGCGCGCGCATCGAGCCGCGCTACAAAACTTTTGTCGGGGCACGGGACAATGGAACCGTGCTCATGAGTACTTTGATGCAGACTTTGAAACCTCGTTTTGAACACGTGTGAACTCGATCGTCAAATTTCTTGAACTTTTCAGCGTTGACAGGTGAGTTGCTACTGATTTGGTGACCTCTCTTTTAGCTTGTAAGCTTGACTGCCGCATCTGGAATGGGCCACATTATGTGCGCTACTTTTTTTCTGTGTATTTCGTGCTGCTTTGTTAATCTTGTATTTCTTTCTGACCATGCATATTCGCAGCATAACGGTGCTGCGCTGGCCCCGCTGTTAAAACGTGGAGATGGATCGTAATGTTAAGCAGAGCTGCTTGTGTGCAGGTCTGATCAGAGATAAATGCTAAAATTATTTTCACTCATTGACGGCGTAGCGACCGCGGCAATGCCACGATACAGCCTCAGTTGTCTCACACGTGGCATGAGCCACATCGTTAAGTCTGTGCAATTCATTAGTGCGATTGATCGTTATTTGCTCGTAGTGTGACTGAAACTCCGTCTAACGTACTTGGATGGCCTACAGGCCGTTGGTTGGAGCCATCATGCAGCCAGTCAAGCATGCTAACTGAACTTGCAATGCTCAGTGTGTGTGTACATCTTTTACCGTCTTTGTTCTGCTTTTTGACGATTTTGTCTCCTGTGTACCATCAGCATGGACTGCAAATAGTTCTATGATGTTCATGCTGAAATTCCACGCCACGACTGTGTTGAAAACGGCAGTAAACTTTTTGTTGGTGAAGATTTCTATCACATGTCAAGTAGGAGAGTGCTCAGAGCGATGTCATTTTCTGAAGAAAAAAAAAAGAGAGAGATAAGAAAATAACTAGTTCTCCATGGCATGCAAGCAACATGGTTTTCTGTCACTCAGCTGCGGGCAGTATAGACGCTGCATATAAATTGGTCTCATAGAGAGGAAACTTCAAATCAGTTGTGTCTTGTCAAAAAGGCCCTTAGAAAATAATGCCCTTGTCTTGGCAGCAGTGTGTGTTGGTGTGCTAACTGTGCTATCTTCTTGCAGGATGTTCTGTATTGTTGCATTTAGCAGTGGGGACGGAGTCGCTGCCGTTCCCAAACTCTGGGTGCAGAATGGCGAAACTTTTTGGCCACCATACAGAAATCCATCTCGTTGCCGGAATGCAATAAAAAACTCTGAGCAGCCTGGGGACGAATGGACGACACATAAATGCCGAATCTTGGGCGAGGCCAGTAAGTCTTTTTTTTTTAATTTTTGTGTCACAAAGTGTTGTGATTATAGCGCACTGTTGGAGGTTCGGGTTGTGGCCAGAGTAGAAAACCTTTGACCGAAAATGGCAAAATATTCAGATACCTCCTTGATACATTGACTCTCATCAGTAATCATATGTTGGCTATTATCTGGCTCGAGGTTCATGTTATGGTGATACTATTGTTATGCTCGTATTTCAAATTATTACTGTTGCTAGGTGGTTGTAAACATTGGTTTCAAAAGTTTACTTGCTCTTTTCATACAGTTCTCCTTTGGCTGCGTCATTAAATTTTTCTATATCGAATTCTTTGCTTGCAGCAACATATGCCGAGGCAAAACGAAGGGAAAAAAAAGCAGAAGAGGTCTCAGATTTGACCACCGATGAAGAACGACGAATGAAGAGGCCGAGAAAGCCTACAAAGAAGGCACTTTACGGAAGTATGATTCCAGTTTTCCTGTTGAAATGGTCACACATTTTGTATTAATCATGCATATTCCAAAAACTTAGCTGCTAATTTGTAAATATTTCTTCACCAAGCCACTTTAATGCTGAAGTCATTGCATTGAAACAATTTTTAACTATGCAGCGTCGGATGAAGACAGCTTTGAAGCACCAAAGAAAAAAAGAAAAGAAAGGGCTGTTTCCGGGGGAAGTGAGGACAGCGAGGAAAGCTGCGAAGATTGTCGCCCACCATCTGCAGTTCCTGCAAAGCCACTCCAGCAGCTACCATTTGTTGGCCGTCCTGCGCCGAGGCCAGCGCAAGTACGTGCGAGCCCACTGCTACAAGCAGAAAGCGGAATCCAAGGTAAAAACTTCGTGCCTCTACCGGGCTAGTTGTAAGCAGCATTTTATTGTGCTGTGTGGACTTAGCTTTATATAGATGTGCTCATTTTGGCACAAATAAAAGTTTGGCTAGTTTTGAAATTCTGGCCAGCAGTCTATTTGTGCTGTGGTATGTTTTTTTTTCTTCTAATTCCTTGCTTTTGCTCATTCTAGGGCTTCTAAAGAACCTTGCACAAACGGTGGCAAAGGTAGATGAAAAAATTGATGTTCTGACAGAAAAGGTCGACAGAATAGCACATGCTCGGGAAAGTGCAGTGGATCCTTCAGCAAAAGTAGATGAGGTCCTTCAGTATTTGCCTCTTAAAAATGCAGAAGGAGTGGCCAGTATGGAACGCATACTGGATGATGAAGAGAACAAAAGAACCTTGGCAAGTGCATTTTTATCTCATGCCAGTTCTGCTAGTTGGCTTTTTTTTTCCACATTGCAGAGCTATACTATTATTTTCAATTGCTGTCACTTGTGAGAAAAGCAATTTACTCATTGTGGTGATCTAATAGTTGTATGGCTTAGCTGCAAAGCCCAAATGCAGAATAAAATCCCTAGCTGCCATAGCCTCATTCGGAGGAGCAAAAAAATGCTGTGCAATGTTAGCGTGCAGTGAAGTATCCAAGATCTTTTAAATAATCAAGATCTGTACTACGATTCTTTCAGCCTGTGCTCTGCTTTGGGCCATTAAAACAGCTCATAAAAATGCGTAATGCTAGCATTTTGGAGTATATACTTGTGAGTCAAGGACTTATTATTAGCTATTGATGCATTATTCACTAGGGACCCAATTTTAGTTGCGTTTAGCTCAATATCTAAAAGTTTCTTGCATTTTTTTCTGTTCAGATTTCGCACCTTGCCCTAATTGGAGGTTCATGCCAGAAGGACATAGTGCGCCAAATAATGAAGCGCTGCATCAACGACGGGTTGGCCAAGGAATATTGCCTGACTGGCCGAAAGGGCAAGAAGCAATTTGCAAACCTAAACATCATGAGCGTAATCATGGGTGTGTACCAATTTTCTTTTCACTGCAGAGAAAATTCATTTTTTCAGGAATCTTTATTTGTCATTTTAATTCACCACGGAAAAAAAGACTGTCAGTTTGCATGTCACAATATCGATCAAGTCAAGGGCAAGCAGCCTTGTATATATTATTTTGGAGTGATGGATCCATACTCAAGTAGGTTACTTTAGATACCAATTTGAAAGTGGATTTTCTGAGTCATATAGTAGAATGAGGTGCACAGTTCAACGTATGCATGTTCAGAGTTCATAGAAGGTGTAAGGGGGGGGGGGTTGATATATTTGTAGCAAATATCCGTTTCTAGGTTTACTGCTGTAAGTCAGTGATATTGGTTTGTTTTTGCAGTGGCCCTGCGGCGGTCTTGCCCGTTGGGCAAAGAAGTCGACTTCAGGCGTGATATTGGCGACCATTTTCGTCATGCGCCAGCACGCTGCAAGAAACGGCAAGTCTATTATACTTGTGTAGGGAATCTGGACTACCATATAGTCAGCTCGTGTGTCGAGCTGTGCAAAAACTGTTCACTTGTCACAGCCACTTAGCTTTTCCAGCGTGAAGCACGTCATATGGGACAGCAGAGGCAAAACCTATGCGAAATGCAAGTAAAAATTAAGGTTACAGTGTAAAGCTGTCAGTGTTGCATGAGTGGCAATTTTGATGGTTTTAAAAGCAGAAATTCAGAAGGGGTTAGTCTTCTTGGTTTCCGCATTATCTCTCTAATAAATATTGGCGCATTTCATACACAATTCTGACCCTGCAAATTATTTAGATATCTGATTACTTTGTAAGTACTCTCTTGAACTTTGGCTGAATAACGGTAATTTTTGTGTTTTTGTTCTTTTAATCCAGTGACTCCAGCGGAGTGGATGACCCAGCGATGTCCAATCTCATTCACAGAATGGATGACGATGTATGATGCAAAATAAATGATATAAAGGGCTCTCACATGTGCACCTGGTGTAAATTTTGCACTGTAGTGCCTGTCATTCAATGTGACAGGTGAGCAGTGCTGGAGTAATTTTATTGTAGACCACAATTACTGTGTAACCACCTTTTTGTGTGTGTCTCGACTACGTATAAGCTCATATACATTAGCCACTTCTGGAAGGCAGCAGGGACACGTACAATTTATCAGCACTTGCCGCACCTTCCCTAGTATGAATGGATGGTGCTGGTTATATAGCTTTTACCCATATGTTCCTCAAGGAGCTAGTGCATGCATTGCATCGGATTACATTCTACTAACGTTCAGGCAACGTAACTTTTAGCATGATTTGTCAGTATAACGTCATAATAACATCACGTCAACGTCCCCTGAATGTAGCATAAACGTTATTCTGCGACGTTATCTGGTGATCAAAAATAGTGACATTAGCAACAATCGGGCAACGTTACTCTCCGACATTTGTGACCATTCAGATAACGTTCAAGCAACATTTTGCGTTACCTGGGTAGATTACTTTGATGAGACCAGATGGAGTGCGCTCTCGTATGCCTTCCGCCGTTTAACAACTAACACTTGTGTGCTGAGTTTGGCTGCACGGACAGTGGTAGCTTATTGCCGTCGTGAGGGCCAAACGAGCCCAGAAAATAGAGCTACAGAGAGAGTTAAAGAGCCGAGGAGGAGGGGGGAGAATTGTTTTTAATTATAGGCTTGAAACTTGAGGGAGCCTTTTTCGGCGTCAAAAGACTGCCTGACTGCAATCTACGAGTACTACAGTCGAATCCGGATACATCGAATTCGAAGGGGATCGCGAAGCAGTTCGACATATCGATAATTCGATATATACAAAATGACATATATGAGCTTACCTCTAACCTAGAAGCAACGATACATTATATGACCGCTAGTGATGCGCTTATTGCAAATACATGCCGCCCGCCGGCATGCCGACAGAGCACCACTCGCAGGCCGTTGGTATGCCTAACCTGCTTCGGATCGAAGCCGTAGCGGATGGTTCAAAAATAACCGCCGCCTACCCTAAGATGTCTAATCCAGTTATCAGTATACTATAAATAGAATAAATCAGTTATTAATATTAAGGTACAATTACTTTCCGCAACGCTTTTGGCAGCGAATCACTCCCGAAAAGGTCTGCTACTTGGCTTAAGGTAGGTTGGCTTCACTTCATGACAGCGGTGCGGTCTGAAAAACGTGTACAAGATACTGAAAGCAACCCTCACTCAACCACACCCTACTTTGAACTCGACAGGCTGTGAAACAGCATGGCGAGTTCATTCACTCGTGACGTCATTCACCTCGTCACGCTGTTTCACGGCGTGACGAGGTTGATGACGAGCAAATGTCAGAGGCCGCGCAGCCGACCCGCCTCCGCGCGAGAAATGCCATCGAAAAGGGTCGTTAGCAGAATCGCCCCTTAGAGGGGGGCACTCCGCACAGTTCGGTATACCGAACGACCCGCGAAATTGGAGTCTTGTATACTGCGCGACTTTCTTGTTCTTATGCAAAGGATTTTCAAAGGGATAACCTGCATGTACGATACAGTCAACAATTCTATCTATCCGGATTCGATATATCCGGGTTCGACTGTATCTGACGGGAGTCGTGTCATGGACAAAAGCAACAAAACACGAAAACAAGTGACGTCACTTTCGGTATCCGCGTTCAGTAGAAAAACTGAGCGAAAGCAAACATTCTCGTCACATTTTTTTTTTTAATCACTGCTCCTTTCACTCCTTCCTTTATCCCTTCCTCCACGATACGATCGTCTAGGTGCTGTCCACCGACTTAAGATTGCCACCGTGCCTTTCCTTACAACTACTCATAAACCCAACAAAAAGCGCACAGATCCCCAAGAGGTGCTTCGAAGCGCTTGGTGTAGTCTTTGCGTCCCATTTAATTTCAGCGAAGGCTGCGGGAGGCTACAGGATGGGCTGCGTGCCAGAGCGGTCACGTGACCTCGGAGAAGAGCAACGTGTGGTCGGTGGATACTATGCATGTTAAGCGCTGTAACATACCCAGTAATTCTGGAGAAAATTTTTGAGCGGGGAACATTTCATCAACGCAGTTTTTTCTCATAAAGAAAGATTTCACTATAAAAATCAATACATCCGCAGATCACACGACGACAGTCACGGTTTTTTTTTTCTATTAACGTTTTGCTATTGTCAAAAGCGTTCCCCATTGGTTTTATATGGCAGTCGTAACTATTCCATGCGATCGGTGGAAACACTTCAAAAGGAAGATTTTGGTACATATCAGAACAATGGACCATTGCCTTCAATATTTCCGTAAAAGTATCGTACAATTTTCAAAATTTTTGTCCTAAATTGTTGCTGGTAAATATATGGTCATTAACTCATCAGCTATCATGTCATACCCTTAAAGGGCAACTGCGCCACTTTTTGAGAATTGCGCGATATTCAGGGATTCAAATTTATACATGCTGTAGACGAAGCATGCCAAGAGTTTTTGCGCTAGCACTTAAAACAGTGACATAATCAAAGATTGAATTTTGCGCTTATCCTCAAAGCAACAGAGCAGTGCGGGGAACTTCGGTGTGGCGTCACAGAAGGTAAGATTTCAAATTACCGCTGCCGTCAGCCACACACTGCTGTGCGTCGTCGGATGCTGCTAAACCACGCTCGGCGAGCTTTGGCCTTAGTAGCATTGGTTTTTTTCCTCCCAAGCAAACGATTATGCGCTGGAAATATACGCGTACCTTCGATGACGTAATCATACCCCCCCCCCCCCCCCCCCAACTTGGTCTGTGCGCTGCGGAGAAGCCTGAAGGCAGTCGCGGTTTTAATCGGCGATTGCGTCACCAATTCGAATGCTAGTCTAAAAAGACTTAGGCGTCCCTTTACCTTCAAGTTTCACGCATTCGACCTCTTTAAGCTCGTCGATTTCTATACCCGTGCCACACGGACAGATTAAGTGCTTACTGCCTTAAGTTTTAATGGCATTCGTGCGGTGCCACACGCATAAATTTAATGGCATTAGCCATACTGCCATTCGCGATCTACTGAGTTCGCCACAACTCATTCGCCCGTGCAATGTGTACTCTCGTTCCCATTTCACACGGAGAAAAGCATGCAGCTTTGTCAGTATCAACTTCCTAACCAGTAAGAAATTGTTAATTGTTAACTTTCAGCCAGATGAGGCATCTATGCCGCATTTTCGATGCGAAGAGCACCATTTTAACCAGCCTTATTAACAGGTACTCTCGACTTATGTGCTGCCATGCGAGTTTATGGCTACTTTTTCGACTTGTGAAGCAGGAACAGCCGTACTTTCTGGAAAATCGTTTTTACATTACATTTGAACATGATTCCCGATATATTGTGCTCATTAGCACTGTTTACATTCAGATGAAACTTTTGACTACCTTGCAAGCGTTATCGTCACTTTCAATAATGGCATTAAATGTGGACTTGTAGCACCAACTCCGAAAATAATTGCATTAACAAACTTAAGGCCTTAAGCATTTACTGCCATTTCTTGTGCGCGTGTGGCACGGGTATAAAATCTACGCGGTGTCCCTTTAAGGCGGAGCGCGGGCCGCGGTACGGCGGCGACTGCCTTCACGAAGTTAACACGCAGATCAGAGCGGGTGCGACGGCGTCGCGGCGGTCGCTAACGTAGAGCCATACCGAGGTAGAATTGCCAGCCGCGTGGCATCGGGTTACATAACGCCGCATCACGCGGTGACTCCATTCCCAAATTGAGCGGGCGGGCTTAGGCATATATGTTGCACTGTAACAGGGCACGGCTGCTATATAACTTACACATATGAGCTAGTAGAGCTTACACCGTAGAGCTGTCTAGGCTGTCTAGTTTCAACAACTGTTTTAGTGAGCAAAAATAACGCACGCAGCGACATGGACTCCAAGACAAGCTTGTGTGATTCGGAGAAACACCAAGCAAATGGAGCGGTTGTTGGGGGCAAGTCCGGCTTCAGAACACATATTAATCGTGACGTTTTAGATAACGGCAGCTTTAGCCGGTGCACTCTAAAATGAGAAGGCAATTTTGGAGCGTTTTGTTTACGTCGAATGCAATGCGTCGTGCGCTCGGCCAGTGCCTTCATGCGGGGTAGCTCTGGCAAGCGTATACTAGTTTATGGGGTTTAACGTCCCAAAAGGGCTCAAGCGATGAAGAGCGCCTTAGTGGACGGCTCCAGATAATTTCGACCACCTGGGGGTCATTAACGTGCACTGACGCCACACAATACACGGCTCTGTCGCATTTCGCCTCCAATGAAATTCGACCGACATGGCCGGGATTTAACCCGCGTCTTTCGGGCCCGCAGCAGAGCGCCACAACCACTGAGCCACAGCGGCGGCTTCAAGAGCGTATTGTGGTGGTGTATTCAAATGACACCCTGTACTTGAACGTTTCAACGCGATAGCTTTAAAGAGCTCGTGCCGGAAAAAATCCGCCATCGTCGCCGGCGTCGTTGACCATGAACGAAAAATCACTGAAAAAAATTTAGCAGTGGCTTAGCTCTGGTTAAGCCTCGATATATAAGCGAAAAGCTGCAGTTGTGCTTGGTTTGACGTCATGGCTGTCGCAGTTGGCGCGAAATGCACTGGGAGCACCACGGTAGCGGTGGAGGCGTTCGGCCTTCCACACACTGCCTGTGCGGAGGCGGAGGAGGAGACACGCGTGTAGTGAATACAGTGCTGTCTCTTTAGAGACATGTACTGTGCATTCCTTTCGGGTGTACACCAAGATATGAGAGACAGGCATTTGCTTTCCTTAAAAGCAATTTTCATTTCATTTCATTATCCTTAAGGCCCTTACGGTGCGGTTGGGGTATCCATCGAGATATGAGAGGCGCAGGAGTCGTTTCCTTTCCTTAAAACCAATTTTCTTTTCTTTTATTGCGAAAGCAATATTACTTGCACTTTCACGCCTTTGCCGTTCCGCGGCGGTGACCACCATTGACCTTCATTTCACCTTGATTGCATTAGATTGGATTAGATTGGGCTGGACTGAACTGGACTGGATTGGATTAGATTAGATTGCATTGGATTGGATAGGAGTGGATTGGATTGAATTGAATATGAGTGGATTGGATGGGATTGGACTGGATTGCATTGGATTGGATTGGATTGCATAACCGATGCATCACCACAAGTCTAACCACAAGCACCACCACCAGCTACACTACCAGCTGTACCATGGCGTAGGTACGGATATTGCTTTCGCAATTACCGGGCTTAACCAAGCTTAAGCCTTAGCTAATTTTTCCTTCCCTTAGGGCGCGGTTCGGGTGTCCACCGAGATATGAGAGTATCCTGGCGCGCTGTTTGTCTTTTACTTATTTTTTTATTTGTGCCGCGTGTGGCGTCACTCGGTTTCGCGCATGCGCAGCTGTGGCAAATCTTGGCTCCGACGGCTCACGGGAAGCGCGGCTGTGGTGCAGGTAGTGAAGCTTTTAGCTTCAAAATTGCCAGAGAAGCAGGTGGGCCATCGAGGTCACGTTACTTTGTGGCGTAATCACAACCTGCCCACCGGATAGTGAGCAAACTTCCCACCATGGAAGGTGGCGTGGCAGGTAAATCAATGGTTGGTTGCGAGAGGTTGCTGGGAAGAGCAACCTATCGCACAAGTTCCACCGGTGGCAACGCCTGCCACCGCAGGGCAGTGGCAAATCGCTTAATCGCTGCGTCACTGAGCCAGGAGTGGTATACGAGGACTGCCAGAAATCTATGAATGATAATTAGAGAATGCCCAATTTTGCATATATGGGCATTAGCCCATTGAATATTGCGTCATACTCTTGAGGCGGAGCTTAAGTGTCCCCTCAAATTTCTTTTTTTTTTTTTGTCTGGAATGTATTTGGATTTTTTTAACGGAGGGCCGACCTCGTAGGCGCACTGTGAAATCAGAAAACCACTCTGAAAACTCTTCTCTACACGCATTCCGATGGGCCGTAACATCACCTGTTACCCCTTCCTTCCGCACGATAGCGCGCCACCCCATATTGTTCACGTCACATGTCGGTGCTGGCCGTTATACAGGTTTCCCTTTGAAAGAGGCCTCCACCAAGCACACTCACTCGTAGTCGAAGCTGAGTCCGTACTCGGTCTTGGCGTGCTGGGAGGCAGCCTGGAGTATCAGGCTGAAGGTGGCCACGTGGGGTCCGCCGCGGCCGCTCAGGATGGCGTGCTTCTCTTCCAGGGCCTGGTAGAAGCTGAAGTCACACAGGCCATCTTCCGGCAGCTCGGACACGGCCCTCAATGTCATGTTGGCGCCAAGGATGCAGATGAGCGAGTTGTACGGCATCGCTGAGGATGAAAGCAGGGGCAGGAAAAGCGTTCCTACGGTATGTTCCCCCTCCCAAAGACATGAGCGAGTGACGACGATAGCAACATGGTTGCGGGAACATGGTTCATCGCCAAGAAAATGGTCAAGTGTTAAAGGGGCTTTCAACTCGCTCACTCATTGCATTGGGCTATCGTGGACACCTGAGCCATATAATAAACTTTTACACGCAGCAGAGAACCCACAATCACGCGCGAAAGTTGGCGAGCCCTTCCCGGCGACTTTTTCATGCTCTCACCCTTCTCCACTGCCCGAACCTGCGTATAGAAGTTGAGAGATGGCTATTGGTTAGATTCTTTCAGTCGTCAGGCAGCTACCATGACCGCGGCCAGTAAGCTACGTAGTTCCGGCGGGTCTGGAAGCTTTGCTCCCGGAGTTGGAGCCGGCAGAGGAGCGCCGACCTTCTTGCAAAAAGTAACAAGAGGAAAGGGAAAGGCGCGAAGACGCTGAAATTCAAATTCTGACTACAGATAACTCAGCTTTTATAAAGCGCATTAAAAGAATTCTTGCTGAACCACATTCGTGAAATGGCGTGTTTTAACTTCCCAGTGATACCGTAACTTTATCAGAGCCCCTTTCAGATCCGCTTTAAGAATAAGAGAGAAAAAAACAACAACAAAAATGACAGGACGATTACCGGTGTGCAGTCAGATATTCAGCGACAGCTGTTATGACATTTATATTTTATGATATCTTGAGGTAAAGCAAATGAGAGCGCCTTCATGTCTGTGTAAATCTAGAGCGCTCTTTTTAGTTTTACACACGTACTTGTTCATCGACTTGCTCTCCTTCCCGTTCCGCCGCTCTAGGAGCACAGCATCATCAATGGCCCTCACCTCGGGAAACGCGTTTCTCAGCTGCTGCCGCCGATGGACCGTGCTACGTTTCTCCGTTGTCGCCATACTATCCCTCCTCTTTCCAGGGTACCGCCATTGGGTGGTTCCTGTGGCCTTCCGCTTGAGCCTTGCGCTCTCGCCATACGTTCCTCCTTCTACAGTACCCACCCCAATGTTAACCTTTCCTATGCTCTCAAAATAGCCTCATCTATCTACGCTTGCCAACCTCTGATTAATATATTCTATGCTCTCGCCGTACCCTCTTCGTTCCACGGTAACCACCTCCCGGATGGCGATTCCCTGACATGCACCTCCTGTCAGGGTAACCACCTTCCGAACGGTTGCCGTGGTGGCCATCCTCCGATCATTCCTTCCTCCTTCCTCGGTAACCATCTCCCGGCTGGTATTCCTACGCTCTCGCTGTACCCACCCCTCCCACGGACCTCCCAGTCCTCCTCCAGAGTACCAGCCCTCGGGATGGCTGCCTTGGCGAACACCTCCATTTGCGCCTTTTTAAGCTCTCGCCATAAACTCTCGCCATCCTATGGTGAGGGATTCTTCTGCTGTCGCGATACCCTCCTATCTTCCCAGGCGGTCACCATCCGGATGGTTCCGGTGGTAGGCAACCACTGGTTATGGATTTCTTCACTAACGCCGTACTCTAGCCCTTGCAGAGTAACCACACTCCGAGTGGTTCCCATGGCAACGCGCTCACCGCGTACGCCGATAACTACTACGACACATTACCCAGGAACGGGCGCTCAACCGCTGTCGCTGAAAATACGATTCCAATCCAATCCACTCACCCGTGGTAGTGGTCGTCGTTTCTGTCGTTGGGTCTGCTGAAAAGTTATGAGTCGGGGGTTCAGGTATCACTCACAAAAACAGGGTAATGTTGACCTCTTAAACAGCGCTAATGAGGCAAGCCTGCACCTATTTACTAAACTGGTCCGAGATTCATAAAGCATAGTAGTGTTTCTGCTGAGGCTAGTTTGTACGACTTGATTCATTCGACTCTTGTGCCTGTACGAAGTTTGAACTATGTGACATGTTCGATAGCAGCTGCATTCGATTCAGCCGTGGTTCTCTGCACCGCCGCAACCGGTTCACGGTGCGCTGCACCAAAGCGCTCGATTCACAGCGCCCCTGCACCACCGTCCGCGATTGATTTTGGTGCAGTCGTGGTGCCGCTTCGGTGCAAAGAACCGCGGCACCGTCAGAGGCGGAGGTGCAGGATTGTGGTGCACGTGTTTGACGGCGTAAGCAGACGACGCGCGCAGCCGACGAAATGTTTGTCAACATCAATGGACAACTAAGGAAAGTTTTCCCCGTTTCTAGCGACAGCCTGAACAGCCTCTTGAATTCGAAGCTGAAATACCTAGCTACTACGCTTTCGTAGTAGTTGGGAATTCTGTTGCGGTCTGTCCGAACTGTGTTGCTGCTAAAGAAAGCACCACGTCGGCTTCCTCATCTTCGCTGCCTGACGAATAAGAAAATTCCATAAAAGTGGATTCGGCGATGTCGTAGTCCATGACTCCACGAGGCACGAAAAACAGACGCGACGCACCGCAACACAACACACCACGACGGACGAGAACCGGATAGCAGACGACAAGGCCTGTGCGTGCACGCGCTTGATTGAAAATCTCCGCACCAGTGATTTGTGACGCTGCTGACGCGCTGCACCTGCACCAAGAAACTGGAATTGCACCGCGCCGGCACCAACAGAACTTTTTCAGAATTAGTGCAGAGAACCAGTTCTGAATCGAACAGACCTAGCAGACGAAAGCATGAAATGCTTTGCAGTACCGACGCAACATATTCTAGAGACTAAATCTCGTTGCGAGGCTACGTCCCGTCTTGCCTAAACACCGCTATTACAGAGGCTAGAAGGTTTTCCTAGTGTCGTGAACGGCCGCCGTTTCAAGGGGCCCCTGTGAAACCGGTTTGGATGCACAGCGTAGGTGGCGCTGCAGCTGCCAGGCGTGCGGCTTTTGGCGCGCTATGCAAGCCGCGCCGTTCGCCCAGCCAGTTGGCAAGTGCGCGCGGGCGATTTGTGACATTGAAGGTGATGCGACACATCACGCAATCACATGTGCATCCAAACGCATTCGAAAAAATGCGAGTAAACCTTGCATTTCAGCTGTTCAGACAGGAGGTACTAAAGGGTATTTTCTTTTACCGGGAGCATTTGCAAAGGGACAACGTCAGGAACATCGAACCGACAGAACGGTTTGTAAAACTAATGGAAAGACTAATTTTTATAATGTCATCTAGAATCCCATCAAAAGGCCTTCGTGCTGATTCAAGGAATGGGAGGAACATGCTGCACAGTATGGTGGCGGCTTTTTAAGTGCAGGAACTGCCCTTGGGCTGCGTGTAACGCTGCAAAGCACACTGTCGCTTGTAAAATACCTGACCACGTCGCTGCAATACAAGTACTTGTTGACTACAAACATAAGCCAAGACAGGATATGGAGAATGTATTTGGGATTGTGCGCCAGTGCTTCGGTTGCAATGATCATCCAACTGTGGGGCAGTTTTTGATAATTATCAACAACCTTTCTTTCTACAGCCTCGCAAAGCCTCCAAAAGGAGCAAACGTACCTGCAGAAGTCGTGACTGCCCTCTTGCAACCATCTGATGTTCCCAAAGAAAAAAATGAACGAATAACTGAACTTGTCGATAATTTACTGGATGGCGGAAACTTGGCTTCTGCTGCAAAGCTGCTCGAGGAGCACAGCAGCCTGAGCGATCATCAGGGCTGTGTAGACAAAAAAAGTGACAGCAGACTAATTTTTTATGTAGCTGGGTATGTTGTAAGAAAAATCCTTAAAAGATTTCCTTGCCCCGAATGTGCAACTTGTTTCAGCACTTCGCCTTTGCAAGCCGAGTCAAACAACAATGCCTCACTTACTCGAAATTTTGACCATGGAGGCTTAGTTTATCCATTAAGGCCAATTGAACAGCTCATAGCTAAGCTTGAGGACGCATTTACGGTGTTTTTCAGCCGCAGCGAGCTACACACAGATATCATGGTCAGCTTTCTGCATTTTCTTCAGGGACGTGAGGTTCAAGGTGTGGGCTGCGCGGAGCATGGACGTCGAATTACGACAGAAGTGGTCAAGTTTTACGCCTTAACTAGGATGCATTTCCTTGTAAAGTCGGTAAACAAAGAGCGCGGCGCGCAGCGAGAAAAGAAAAAGTTGCTGAAAATGAGGCGCTGTCAGTAGCCTCGCACAGGGCACTTCGCACAAAAAAAGGCATTAGTACATTGTTGTCATGGAACCTTGTGTAATAAAGACGTTCCACCCTGCAATTTGTGCCGCTTCCTTTTCTCATTTCGGTACCATGTACAAAATGCGTTTTTACGCTTCTTTACGGCGCAGTAGGTGAGGCCCGACGTGACGCTTGCATTTGCTCCTGCCGCGGCACACTGTCGGTGTTACAGCTAGTCCGTGTCGAATCTAAATGAGAAGAGAACCTATGCCAGTGTTTGCACCGTCTTTAACACTTTAACGCCTTGTCAAAGCAGTGATAGCAACCCACACACGATCAACCGACTGAACCAGCGAGCACTATCCATAGGGGCTTCTTGCGCCCGCCCGCACGCCAGCGGGCGGCAGCGCCATCTGCCTTGAGCATAGCAAGTTATTTCAGCTGCGCCGGCCCGGTCGCGACACTAGGAAAACCTTCTAGCCTCTGTACCGCTATCGTCTCGAGCGGAGTCATAGCGCCATCTTTCCGCGCGGCGCGAAACCCGTTGATAACGGCCCGCGGGCGCGCGCGGATTAAGTAGCTGATGCGGCCCTCTCACATTTCACACTTCGCGAGAACTGCGCATGCGCAGCTCGTGTCGGAGGGGACAGCGTAAGCTACTTCGCGCCGCGCGCTGGCTTCGCCCACCACATGTTTGGAAAGACGTTGTTGTTGACGCTGTTACTACGGCAGCAGCACCACGTGTAGGCACCAGTGGGCAGGCGGAAGTTTTCGCCAAAGTTCGTTTAATTTAGCCTCCGCTTTCACCCTCCGTTCTCTGGTCACGGCCATCCGTGGCGCGCGGACAACGGGAGCTAAAAGAGTTTCATGCTTAAAACAGAGATTACCATGTCCTGCGCCCACATGTGCACGTGTGTCCCTTTTTTACTGCATGGGTTTAAGAATGACTCTCAGAGGGATGGTTGGAAGAGAAGGATCTTAAAGGGGCAATAGACTGTACGAGCTTTCTTCATTCAAAAAATGTGATTTTTCATAAATTTACCACAGCATATAGTTGGCTGATGGGCGCCGCCTCTATTAAATCCACTCCGCATTTTCTTTACCTACTCCGTACAAGTTGATACAAGCGCAGCAATCAAACAAGACACATCATAAAACTGTTCGTAAAATATTTGCACGTTATATGAAATGGTATTCGAATAGCAAAGGCGGCGATGTACTCGCTGATAAGATCTAAATTATTCGAATTAGACCTAAATTATCGGCCAACTTCAACCGGTCATATACTTCAGTTCACACACTATGCACTAATTTGAACTACTCCAATTGCCTACCTTTCTGAAAATAGAACAGTCTAAACACTTACTCTTTTTTGTCGTGGTTTGCTTCCCGGTCGGTGGCTTCTCTGCACAAAAAGCAGAACCGAGACACGAGTTCAAAACAATCCTGCTTCATTAGGGTTTTGCGTAATCATATTTTGATCAACACCTCTGGACTTGTCTGACATCTGAAACTCTGCTCCTAACGGGACAATAGGCTGGTACATCGCACTGCAAAGACATCGCGAAAAAAATTATCCCGACGATCACGCTTTTCGGTAAACCGATTTTGGGAGCACAGATGCTGCGGTACGGATGAGCCTCGCCTCAGGCGAAAGGCCAGCGCGTATACAGCGTGCGGTACTCTGGTGCCATCTACGAGGGGGTACCCAAAAGAAACCGGACTTATTTTTGTTCGAACTTATTTGTTCACATTTTAAGCACAGACCTTCAATTTCCTTCAAAGTATTCCCCACTTGTAATGATACGGTAGTCGAATCTTTCATTCCATTTTTCAAAACATTGTTTAAATTCATCTTTTGTGATGCTTGACAGTGCCTCCGTCGTTTTTTTCTTCACCTCAGCAACATCAGCGAAACGCTTTCCATTCACCTGTCTTTTCATTCTAGGAAACAAAGAAAGTATCACGGGGCAAGGTCGGGAGAGTATGAGGGTTGAGGAATAGGGGTCATGCCATTTTTGGTCCAAAATTGTCGTAGAGACAGGGCTGTGTGAGCAGGGGCGTTGGCATGATGGAAAAACCAGTCACCCGACCGCCACAAATCAGGCCGCTTCCACCGCACTGTTGCCCAATCTTTTCAAAACATCCAAGTAGAAAGCCTGGCTAACTGTCTGACCCTGCGGAACAAATTCTCAATGGACGACTCCACCCACGTCGAAAAAACAAATCAGCATTGCTTTGAGGTTTGGTTTCACCTGACGAGCTTTCTTGCGGCGAGGTGAATTTGAAGTTTTCCATTGGCATGATTGTTGCTTTGATTCAGGATTCGATTCAGGAACACTTGAGTTGTCCCCATAGCATCGTCCTTGAGAGCGATGCATGCCTTACCGATGACGTCATCGGCGAAGAGAGGACGGCGAACGCTACTCTGGTGCCATGGGTCACCGCTGCGCAGCCTGCCTTCCCGCTGCCGCCGCCCCTCCTCCTCCCAGGTCTGATGAGACCGCGGAACGCGATCCAGAACCAGTGACCACTTACAACGAATACCTTCAACACCTCAGGTTGGCGAGGCGCACATACCCTATGCCGCACGAAGACCTAAGCTGAGGAACACACACTCAGACACCTTCTTTGTAACACCCCTCAAACTAAACATTTGGAATCCCACACTCTATAAACCAATATGCCCACACTGTGGAGAAATAGCCTCGGCTTTTTACATGGTGTGGGCATGGCAAATAAATCCGGCTATCGACCCTATACCAAACCCAGACCCGGGGCAATGTGAGGCCATTCTGGTCAGCGGAGACCCTGATCACCAGCGCGGACTGGCATGCAGGGCCCACGCTGCCGCGCAAGCCAGGGGACTGCCGGAACAGGCGGCCCACCCGGATGCCCTTGAATCTCCTTTTAAGGCGAAAACATTTAATGGCTCATACTGTCGTCCGTCCGTTAACAAAGCGTGTCACACGCGTTTAACTCGGGAACAAAAAAGGGATAGAAGAAAACCAATGGTTGCTTCAGACAGAGAAGGAAAAAATGAACCTGGAAGCCAAGTTTGATGACTGTAGATTAATTAATTAATTATAGGAAAAGTGTCGAAACTGCGTCGAAATAGCGCGGATGTCGGTGTAGCCACGGGAACAGTGTGACGTCACATACACCAGAAGTCGTCACGGCATAGTGAAAATTATCACAGAATGGCCGGGAAAACATCGGATTTGTGTCAAAGTAGATGTAGAAATGTGTAATTGAGCGTAATTAACACCTAAGATACCCGAAAGATTTACAATTTGGGTATCAATATAGCAACGGGAACGGTGTGACGTCACATCCACCGGAAGTCGTCACGGCATAGTGTTCTCGGCCTTCGCCTCTCAACAGTAGTTCCCATAGTGTCCACGCAATTTTCTTCGGCAATAAAGAAGTTTTCCTCCTCCTCCTCCTCCGCTTTCCACCTCGGACTCTCTTCACTACCTCCGTCTTTCATTCTCGGCTGCGCTCCATGCCCGCGGTTATGGCTACGGCGAGGCCAGCCGCTCAGCAAGGGAACGGGCGCCCAAGAGCTGCCCTCTAAAGTGACCGAAAGGTTTTCTAAATCACGACGTTTTGTGCGACTCGTTCCCTGTACAAACTTGGTCCGTTCGCAACTGGTCATGCGATAAAACAATTGCCGAATTTTTATCTCGCGTCAAAACAAATTATACCATCGTACACCTTTCGAAAAGTCCTATCGAATGCTCTCAAAAGGCTTCAGTTTCGTCAGCGCGTGGGATAAATTCCGGAAACTGTGGGCAATCGCGTTTGGGGCGTGGCGTTCTCTCTGTTGTTAGCTATAAGCTGCAGCAAACGAGAGGTACAGCCTCTGTCAAAAGTAAGAATTCCAAGGGTGCTTGCTTCTAATGCAGTGGGTCTCTTGCAGCATACGTGGAAGTCCTAACTTTCAGAGGGGTGAGGACGAAAGATACTTCAAGAAACTGGGAACGCTGACGATAATCTCGACTACGGGTCGCGTCCGCGCAAGGGTCGCAGCCCCTGTTTCGGACTATACAGTGGAGAAAAATAGAGTTATACGGTTTTTTGTCGTTCCTATATGGACTTTAGTAAAAACTCTAAAACTAAACTGACAAAAATTGATCGGGAAGGGAAACCTAGCAAAATGCGGCCCTGATGGCACTTTACCGCACCCTAACAACACTTCAATATATTTTACACGCGACGCCATTAAAAATTGCGAGGACACTTTGGCAAATAAAGTGTTGAGAGGCGAAAGTCGAGGACACTATGCCGTGAAGGCTTCCGGTGGATGTGACGTCACACCGTTCCGGTGGCTATATCGATACCCAAATTATGCATCTTTCGGGGATCCTAAGTGTTAATTACGCTTTAAGAGACATTTTTCCATCAAATTTGACACAAATCCGACGTTTCCCGACCATTCTGTGAAAATTTTCACTATGCCATGACGACTTCCGCTGGATTTGACGTCAAACCATTCCCGTGACTATATCGAAGTCCGCGCTATTTCGACGTAATTTTGTTATTTTTACCTATAATTAATTAACCAATTAATCTACAATCATCAAACACGGCTTCTAGCTTCATTTTTTCCTCCTCTATCTGAAGCAACCATTGGTTTTCTTCTATCTTTTTTAGTTCCCGAGTTAAACGCGTGTGACACGCTTTGTTAACGGACGACAGTATGAGCCATTAAAAGCTTTCGCCTTAAAAACAAGGAAAATTAGTGACTTTGACCGATAGGAAATGTGCCCTAACGTGGCGCTTGATGCGAGAAGTCGCACTAAAGCGCGCCTTTACTCGTTCACTATATAGATGCACGCTACGGGCATGCTCTCATTGTTCTCTCCCATTTCACCCTCAGAAGAAGCATTAGAAAGTAGAAGTTGCTTGGTACTTGTTGCAGTCGTATTGATTGCGGACGTGGCTGCCGCAGTAAGAGGCCCAGTCGGAGTCTCCTCCCCAATGTCTGTCGCTGTTATGGTCCTGGAGCTGTTGTGGTGCTGGCCTGTCGCTGTTATGATCCTCGTGACGCTGGCTCGTGCACCACTTCTGGTGGCTTTTCCTCCTGCGCCGTGCTTTGTTCTCATGGCTGTCAAAAAAAAAGTGTATTGGTAGAGGTTTACCTTTTTAGTGCCGGTGAAATAATATACAGGGCGTTTCACCCAAGACTTTACACAATTTAAAAAAAAAATGAAGTTGTTCAACTCGGTTGCATGGAGTTTTCACGTAGTGAAAGCAGAGCGCACAGCTCTGGTTTATATACCCCGTACACTGACGTCACAGCGGCAAATTGAATCGCGTGACACCAGGTAATTTCCATGTGGCTTCTTACCGCCTTCTACAGACAACTTGGAAGGTCAAAGGTCAAGGTAAAAGGGCAAGTGGTGCAGCACCAAGGTGGATCACACATGGTAAGACAGGTGTGCAACCATTGCTTATCTCAAGGTCGTTTCAAGGTCACGCGGAGGCTCACAGCGAAATTCGTCGCAGCTATAGTAGTGTAGCTTTCGCTACAAAATAGGTTTTTTTGAGTTAGAAGACCGCTTTTTTCGTCGTACCACTGTCAGCGGTGTACGACATCAGAATACAGCTAAGACGTGCTAACAGCAGGCTGGTTAACTAATATTGAATAGTTAACTTTTAACTATTACTGCTAGGCCCCTTAATTATTGAGAGGCGTGTAACCCACCGTAAGTAATATCTATATCAGTTTTTAGAATTTGGTGAACGCGGTTACCTAGACGCCGTGATCCAACAAATTTCGGCTGTTTCTACTAGTTGCATGCACTGGACAGGTTCCTTTGCCTGAAAGCTTACCGAAAGATCATGTACTTTGGCGAGATGTAGCCAAAATTTGTTGGGCCACAGCGCCGAGGGTGACAGCGTTTTCGAAATTCTAAGATCTGATTTGAGTATTACCTAAGGTGAGCCACACGCCCCTCAGTAATTATGGAGCCTAACAGCAATAGTCAAAAGCTAAACTATTCAATATAAGTTAACCAGCCGGCTAGTTAGCACATCTTTCCTCTGTTTTGTTATAATACACCACTGACAATGCTATGCCGAAAAAAAAGCGTTCTTCAAACTCAAAAAGCTTATTTTTAAAAACTATGTACAGTATTAGGTGAAACGCCCTGTACGAGTATATAAAGTAGCTTGAACAAGTCGGTACGAGGGTAGATTTGGAAGCAGGTGTAAAAGAAAAGAAAAAGGATTGGTTCTCCAAGTCTCGAGTAGCTTCTGATTGGTAGCATAGTAGATGCACGTGCTTCCCTGAAACAATAAACAAGCGGACCGCACAAGAACCGTACTCGGATCAAGAGCGCACTTTCACTGTCCTACTTACCCCATTGCAAAAACCTCAAGCTCAATAAGAAGTTTACCCTGCGTACGTTGTGGCATGAATCGACCAGGTACATCTACTAAACCATTATCATCTTCACCACGTGCGGCAGCAGGACAAGGGCCTCTTCCACTGCTCATCAAATGATCCCCCCCCCCCCCCCCCCCCCGTCTTATGCCAGCCGAGGCCAGTGAAACCCAAGCCTTCTAATATCATTTCCGCTACTCCCGGCTGCGCTTCTTTTTTATTTAGAATTAACTTGTACCTGTCATGTTAACCCACCTTTTCTGCGCATTAGATACCGTCTCCTCTTGATTTCGGGCGTGGTACTGCCACGGGCAGACGCCGGACGCAGTCGACGAATTTTCACTTCTCGAAGCCACTCGTTGTTAGCTTACTCTGTTAGCTGCTGTCCCCGTTTTGTTTGTTGCAAATATCTATAACTACCATATCATTCACGTAACAGTACTATTACCTCTAGTTTGATGCCTAATACACGCTCCTCTCGTTTTGTTTCTTAATTAACGTCCTTTAATTCCTCTTTATTAGCCCTTTGAGCTGTCCCTACAAACTATATTTGTGACCTTTCGTAAGCTCAAATTTGGGCCGCATAAGATCTTCAAAACAGTGCAAAGCGAAACTGTGCTCCTGGAAATGGCTGAGAATGCCCTTTTTTGGCATCCTGTTTGATTCCGGTGTTTCCAAACGGCAGCAGATTTCAGCGCACAGGAAATATCTCTTTTTGTTTTGTTTTTTGCACCTTCCGCAAGTGTTGCAACGGACGCCTTCCCTGAAACATCTTTAAAGTTTGATTCTGAGCATCCGAGCATTATTATCGAGTTTAACCTAGTCGAAAAACAGAACAGGAGATTAATGTCGTCACAACAATTTTCTGTAATGTTTTTGCTCATGAACTTGTTGGAACAGAAGTTTTTGTAGTAACAACTGAATTTTGTGTTGTTACTACAGAATAGTACTACAGAGCTGTGGACTACATAAAACTACTACAGAAGAATACTATGAAACAATAGAGAAATCATCGTTACTTCAAAACATTTTGTCTCACTTTTGACACAGTTTTGTAATGTTTTTCGATTGGGACAGCGAGCAGCCCGTTTTACTACGTGGCATCACCGAAGCTCCTAATCGTGTACGCCTGAATAATACTCTATGATGTACTGTACCCACAGTGCTAGGTGTAAAGACATATATAATTTGATTTAGATACGATTTAGCATATATTTATCTCTTGAATGCATAAGAATCGCTTAAAGCGTTTTGACAGCATAGAAACAAGCAAAAACAAGCAAATACAGGCAATGTTGTTTCTGGTGACGAAACAATTAATGCCTGCCGACTAAAGAAAGAGATTTGTGATAACACGACATTAAAATCCACTGCAGGTGGTACTGAACGGACATTGCTTAATACACGTTTGCTGGTCCACGGCAGATAAAACGACAACTCACAAGAGATTGCTTAAAACACGTTTGCTGGTCCACGGCAGATAAAACGACAACTCACAAGAGATTGCTTAAAACACGTTTGCTGGTCCACGGCAGATAAAACGACAACTCACAAGAGATTGCTTAATACACGTTTGCTAGTCCACGGCAGATAAAACGACAACTCACAAGAGATTGCTTAAAACACGTTTGCTGGTCCACGGCAGATAAAACGACAACTCACGAGAGATTGCCTAGTGCTGTGCAATGGATGTCGGCTTCCATGCAACGATGCCGTAAAGCATAGAAAAACACATCCATAGATATTTTATGGATGTAGCCAGTAACAAGACTATTTTTATGTGAAGTTTCCATGTTATAATTTGCCATAGGCATGAGGAAACGCCAGCCCAAAGAAACTAAAAATTAAAAGATAAAAACGCACACAGTAATATCTGGGCTGATATTGCACGTAAAAGTTTTGTCAAAGGCGCGATGCGTAGAATGTCAGTTTTCTTTTTTCTATTTGTGCTCACATTGCGAACCCTAAACCTTCGGAAAGAGCTTTCCTCTAAGGGTAGCATTTTCTTTGCATACCACATTCCGTATCAGTTTTAAAGCGGCTTGGGCTATGCTGCGATGCAGAATATAGCTGCGCCAGCGTATTAAGCAGAATAACCTCTTCCCGTTCAGTCCTTCCCTAGTCCAAAAGTGAATGAGGAATTACTCACATTTTGCAGCAGCCTGTGTTCGGGATGTCTGCAGTGTCTTTGCTGGGAGGCAAACGAAACAAGCACTGTGAACTCAAAAACACAATTGGGTAAGCAATATACAGTGCAGAAAGCACCGGATTAGCGCGATCAAAGCAAACTTTTTGTGAGGTTGGGCAGTATTGCCTCTTGCATTTTTTTATTATTAATGCGAAAGCCTTAGATGGTTATGTCGCGTCATCAAAACTTGTCCGCCAGATTGTGTCGTCCAATAAAGATAAATGTGCAAAATTTTGATTGTGTTCGATAGTGCGTGATGAGATCTTGCCGTGGGAAAAATTTGTTTGATGAGTTGTAATTAGTTAATTAATTACACGCGAAAATTACATTTGGACGTCAAAATAGCAATGGACGTCGATATAATGTCTGAACATCAGAAAAGCCATGGACTTCGATATAGTACATGAACGTCATTACAGCCGCGGACGCCGATATAGTACGCGGACGCATTCCTTTCGCATTGCTCCAATGGGTGGTGGTGAAAACTTTTAATTTCTGAAATAGAGTTTGGGAGCAACAGAGTGGCTCCGCTACATGGTCGGCGTCCCTAGTCCAGGACACCGCATGACAATGCCCCGTCTCTCGCCCGTTTCACCAGAGCCCTTTGGGACTCGAGCGAGGTGCAGTTGAGGAGAGCAGTCTCCCGTGCCTCTCTGGAAGGGGTAGGGAAGGGGGGAGGTGGGGATTTTGAGTACATGCCCACACCATGTGGAAGATATCACAGGTCTCCCCACAGTGCGGGCATCGCCCATCCGTGTTAGGATCGTAATGCTTTAAGATTGCAGGACAGAGTAGAGTACCTGTCTGCAGGCGCCTTAAAGTTCGCTCCTCCGTCTTACTCAGCCCCTTTGCAGGGGCCGGGAAAAGGCGGTGGTTGTCGGTATAATGCGTTATTATTTCCCTGAATCGCAGCAGCGGCTGGTTAGTCTCCGAGCCAGAAGAGCTTGGATGAGGAGCCCGGTGAATAAGCGCTCGGGCAGCCGCGTCAGCGGCCTCATTTCCTCGTAAGCCCTGATGGCCAGGAGCCCAAATGATTTTTTTCGGTGTTGGATCAGTGGCAGTCCGTCTTAGAATGCAAGCAGCTAAGGGGGAGATCTCCCCTGCCAAGTAATGATCACATGCTTTTCGGGAGTCCGTAATGATGATTCTCGAATTGGCGTGGGCGGCAGCAAGCGCTATCGCTACTTCCTCGGCTCGCATTGAATTCGGGGCTCGAAAAGAGAGTCCATCAACGTGCATTTCCTGGTGAACGACAGCGGCCGAGTAAAATCCCGTGGGCGATGGCCCTGCTACGTCTACATAATATACACCGGGCTCCAATGCGGGTCTCCTCAGTGATCTGAAAGTTTTTCGCGCAAGACATAGCACTACAACGAAAAAAAGAAACTCGCACTTTGAATCCTTCTCATGTACTTTATGTCATGTATTTTTACAACTGCAGCACCTTGTCTGTCGGTGCCAATTGTTAATGTATCGGCGATCGGCTCTGGGTCTTTCACGGGCGAGTTGCCCATGGCGCTTTCTTAAACGCAGGAAATGTCTCGTAGTCGCTAGTCTTAAGACTCTAATGGATTGCTGAAAGAGTATGTGTCTTGGGTCATGAGTTAAAGGTTCGCGTACGCACAATAATCTAAAAATTGAGCACTTTGAAGCGAAAGCTTTACTAAGCCATGTTCCTCGAGTTTCACCGACTCCGTCGCTTTGACCTTCAGCGACCTTCAGCCGCTCAGGAGCTGCGCCGAAACCATGAAGAGCGGGGACTTCGAAAGCAAAGGAAAGGCGCATAACTGGCCTTTAAGCTACGCGGCGGAATTGACAGGTGTGCGCTGCATGAGTTGGCATTGACAACGCTGTGGCAGATGCGCGGCACTGAAGCCATAGGTTGTCTGCTTTCTTTGTGTTCATTGGCGTTGGCGTTGTCAACGTTCTCGACTCCGATGATGTTATAAGGAAAGGAAGTGCGCAGAACTGGCTCCCTGGGTCAGTGGACGCCTGAATCGCTCTTTGAGGTACAAGGCTGATGAGAGAGAGATGTGGGCTGCATGCGTTAACGCTAACTTTGTGGCAGACACGCGGCACTGCAGCAAGAGGCCGCATCGTTCATTAGGTGAGCAAACTCTTAAGATAAACCATTAACTGCCACCTTCCAGGGTGGCAGGGTGGGCGCGCTGCCTAAACTAGCGATTGGAGAGGCTCTGTTCGACCATCAAAGGTGCGTCCAGCGGGCACAGCATTTTCTGTTGCGCAAAAAACCTACAAACAAGAAGCCAACTGTCACAGAAACCAAGGGGCACAGGGGATTTTTTTTTAATTGATTTATTTATTTTGTGGTGTTGATCAATTTAGAACGTTACTGAATATGTTATCGCTTAAGCTAATTGATTAGAAAAGCAGAAGAAAAAACAAGATGTTCCTTTTCGAGCCTATCCAGTTTCCGGAACGCACTCAACGTTACAGACGCCTAGCCGCGTCTAGTTGCCCGATACGCCACAACTATTGCTCTCACCTCCGCCGGCTGCAGCTCGCATGTTTGCAATTGCCGCGGCCGGAAACATTCTTTTCATTTTTTTTCAAATAAACCACTACAACCACTACCGGGTTCAACAGTAGTTAAACCGCAGCTATTTTTTTTCTAATTTTTGAACATCAACGAAGCCAGACGGAGAGTTGATACACTATCAGTAGCGTGGTGTTTTGCCTTGGACAATGAAACAGGCTGGCAGTGCAGACATTCCGTACCAGGAGAAACAGAGAATAGTCTCTTCTTTGAGTAACAATAGAAAGCAACGAACTGTGGGCCGCCTCGGTTTCACATGTCAGCGAATGGGCGAATTCTGCGACTAGCGGCGATTGCGGTCGCGAGGTCCGTTTCACAAGCGCGCGTTTCCTGTCACTGCTAAGCTCAGTGTGGCTGGCAAAGAACATGCGCACTCGACCGATTTCGGTGGTCTCTAAGATCTGCCTACTTAAAGTGCAACTGCAGCACTTTTTACTAATTCCATGAAATTCAAGGATTCAAATCTATATACATGTAGGCTGTAGGTAAAGCATGCCAAGGGTTTTTGCGCTAGCATTTCAAATAATGATGTAATCGAAGATTGAATTTTAGGCTTCTCCTCAAAGCTCCGAAGAAGTGCGGGCAAGGTCGGTGTAACGTCAGGGAAGGTAAGATTTCAAACTACCGCTGCCGTCAATCACACCCTATACCGTGCCTCGTTTGCTGCTGCTAAACAGCTCTCGGCATGCTTTGTGTTTATGCGTTGTAAATGTACCGATACCTTCGATTACGTCATCATATGCCCCTCACTTGGCGCTGGGCGCTGCGGAGAAGTTTGAAGGCCATCCCGATTTTACTCGTCGATTACGTCACCATTTCAATTGCTAGCCCAAAAGAACTTCGCATCCTTTACCTGCATGTTCCGCACATCCCACCACATTAAGCTCGTCGATTTCTAAAACCTCTGCAGTTGCCCTTTAATTTCCCCTGCCTTTCTATCATTCTCTCCCTCTCTCTCTTTCTCTGTGTGTGTGGTTTAAGCGCTGATAAAAAAAAAACGTTAAACTGACGCATGCCCAACAATTCTGGCCAAAAGCTTTTTTGAGCGGGAAAACTGTTATGAAAACAATTTTTAATATAATGCGGATTTCACTACAACAATCAATATATCCGCATATCACCGGACGGCAGTAATGCTTTTCTTTATTAACATTTTTGCTGTCGTCAAAAGCCTTCCCCACTGGTTTCCTATGGCAGCCTTAACTGTTCGATGCGATCTATGGGAACACTTTAAAAGAAAGATTTTGCTACATATCAGAAGATTGGACCATTGCCTTCAATATTTTCATAGCGGTATCTTACAATTTTCCAATTTTCATAATTTTTTTCCGCGAATGTTGGACACGTTGGAACATGTCGCCTGCTAGCACGAGGAGCATGTAAACAACTTTTCGGGTCACGGTGGCAAGAACCACTGCCGTTTTCGCTTACTCTAGATACAGCCTTTAATAACGCTGCTACTCTTTATCTTCTTCTTCTAGTTATAAAACATAATGTATGTCACAAAAATGAGAAAGGAAAAGTTTGCCGGACGCTTACTGTATTCGGCGTAGTGGGCGCCATTTTTCGGCTTGCCCGGCACTCGAGCCGTGGCCAGGGGAACGGGGGCAGCGCTTGCGCCATGGCCACTCTTGGTCGAACCTTTTCCACCAGCATCTCCTTCTCCTCCTGCGCCGCCCCCTCCACCACCGCCTCCCTCGCTATCACCTTGTAAGGCACCATCGGAAGTCCCGGAGGCTGGGAAGGAAGCACAGGAGAGCTATGCAGCACGCGTGAAACTCATCGTTTAAACTTTTTTGTTCATCGCAAGTTACTAGGACCGGTTCGGGCAAAGAGATCATGCCCAACAATTCTGGACAAAAATATTTTTGAGCGGGAGACCTTCCATGAATGAAATTTTTTTCGTACAATGTAAGGTTTCCCAATTGGTCAAATGTTTTGGGGAAAGGGAGTAATTACTCATTGACGTCCAGCCAAGCGCAGCCATACAGCTACAAAGGAAAGCTATACAGCTTTCTCCGGGTTCGAACCCCGGACCAGGACAAATTTTTCTTTACTGCGCTGAGAAAGCTGTATAGCTTTACTTTCTAGCCGCATGACTGCGCTTGGGTGGGCGTCAGTGACTAATTACTCCCTTATAAGGTTTCACTATAATAACCAATATATCCACAGATCACCAGGCGGCAGTCTTGAATCTTTTTTTCTATTCACGTTTTGCTATCGTCAAAACCGTTCACCATTGGTTTTTTTATGACAACTTTAACTGTTCGATGTCATCGATGGAAACACCTTAAAAGAAAGATTTGGCTACATATTAGAAGACTAGACCATTACCTTCAATATTTCCGTAAAAGTATCTTATAATTTTACAGTTCTCAAAATGTTTGTCCGAAACTGGTGGGCATGCTGCGCACGACAAGCAGCAACAACGAGAAAGAAGCTTGCTGAAAGATTGTTCAGAATGCTTTTCTTTTAGTCTTTTCTCTCGAGCCGTAGTTAACGTCGTTCGGGCGAGGGAAGACACCGCGAGGTGACGCTTCATGCGTAAAAACATTCAGGGCAAAACTTTAAACCTCAGGTAGTCTGTAAAATGACGCATTTGTAAATTTTATTTCACGCAGACAAGACAAGAAAGTACAAGTGTAAGAGGCTGACAAAAAGGCACGGATGCCTGACGAGTGCCACTCTCAATATACATAACACCTCAGCATACGGTGAGGGAAAAAATGAATAGGTTACATGCACTGAGGAGCGGATAAAAGCGGTAAACATAATACAGGCATTTACACAGACCAAGAGTGGTGGGTTAAACAAGTAAATATAATGCAAGCATTCAAAGCAACCGGGCATAATTTAAGAAGTCATGTTCCTGCTAAAGTGACAGAAAGTACACATTACACTTTTTTTTTTCATTCTGCTAACGAAGATAATTGATTCACTAAGGTCATGACGGCATGGTGGCGATTTAAAAAATCCGGTCTAGCAAATCATTGTTGTTCCAGGCCGTAATTTGTTCGTCCACTATGTAAACAGTCATTCATGATCAAGCTGCGTATAGTCCTCGTCTCTGCCGATGACCACAGTCATGTATAAAACGATGGACGGTTGAAACACGACGGCTCGCTGCATCGCTGACTTCGCTAGCTTGACTCACTCATTGAGGGAAAACAATTCTGTACGAACATCAGCTCTTCGCCGATTCCTCACGTTGCTGAATATTATGCGCCGTCGTGCAAAAGACAAATGATTATATGCTCCGAAAAGCATGAAGGACTCTGACAGCACGCTGGACGACACACATGCAACGAAAACAAATAAAATGGCGTATCGCAGCGCTAAACAAACTGGCATCCCGTCGAACACTCACGAATGATGACCACAGCAATGAGCACAGCGCCTTTACCTTACATTTCGGTTGAACACCAGCGCCACTCGTGGTATAGCGGTCAAAATTCTGACTCCCTGACTCAGCATCATCATCACCTCATCTACGGCGCTCAGTGCACATGCAAACTCCGCCGCCTGTAACAACTGCGTGAAGCACGGCCAAATTCCTGCGGACTAAAGATAGCTTCACGCCGTAAATTACTGGTACATATTTTTTATGGGATAAAAGGGGATATCCGAAGTACGCAGTTTCCCGAATTAACGAGAGTCTAACGAGGCTTTACTGCATACAGTCTCTTCCGTTTCCTTCAACGCGAATTCTGTATTTCGTCTTTCCTTTTCTTTGCGCGTCAGGCGCTGTTCCCGAGGGTCTCCACACTTCGCCAGCACCTGCTAGTTTTACGTCAAGACGACACATAGATGAGCCGTTAAGAGAAGAGTGATACGGACTTCTTCTGAATTTATTCTTAATCTGAACTTATTCTGGACTTATTCTGAACTTACTCTTCTCAACTTATTCTGAACGGTCTTCTTCAGAAGAGATACTTCTGAAGTCGATTTGTGAGCGCTGCGCGCCGCGAACGACCATTTTACTGAGTTCAGATGTTAATGGCTGTGCAGCCCACCAACTGAATGTAGTTCTCTATGTTGTAGGTGGCGTCGTGCCACCCCGATGAAAGCGGTTCAACAAGAAAGGAGTAAGGATGGTGCCTCCACTTAGCAGCCTCCACGCAGCCTCCACTTAGCTGCCTCGAGGAAGTTTTAATAAAACGAAGGCAGCCTTACCCCTTCTCCTTTACAATACCCCCTCCCCTTCCACCGTAGCGCCTTCGGTGCATTCTAATGTGGAATTAACGCGTTTTCAATCAATCTATGTTGTAGGTGAAACGGACGTAGAGGCTCAGGGCCCCATAAAAATATCAAAGTAGACTTGCTAAAGGCAAAAGCAATTTTCGTGTTTCACTGAACTCTTGCAGGTATAGAAAAAGGCGGTACAAAGACTGAGCGGCCCGTAATTCATTAACACGGCCTCTGAGATCCGGTGCAGCTCTTTCATGCACGTACTTGACCAAGGCCTCAGAAAAATGACGACGGTGGCGGCGAGGAAGACTAGCGCGGTGCAGCCGAGAGCAACGGGGCACATCAGCGACCCCGGACGGGACCTGCGATCGCCACAGAAACGTGTGTTAATTGGTTAGTACAGTTCTCCTGTTTCGGTCATAGCTTTCCTAAATCAATGCCAAGATATGAGTAAACTAAAAGAGAACACCTATTTTTAGGTGAGTGTATCTGAAGTTCTCTACGGCCTGAATTGTCATTCAAAATGTTCGTATTTCGTATTGACCATTGCCCAAATGTTGGTACTGGCAGTTCCCGCTAGAACATTTCAGCTGTCAACATAACGCATTCTGCCATACTCTCCAAGTTTTGCTCAAAAGAGATCAGGTCACGCATTCAGCCTTTAAGCCATATTGTGGAGCATTTACGGCACCCTTAATTATATACCAAGAGGCCTTTGAAGTGACGACAAAGTACGTTAAGCTCGCCCTGCATCTTTATAGCTGTCACAGGCCCTCCACTGCCGACTGAAACGTAAATAATCTGATTGAAAGACATTGTCGTCTAGGCTACACATGCTTCGGATATTGTGTTCTCTGACTGTTTTGCAACACCGTTTCTGGTGAAAAGGTTTCAGGCCCAGTCAGACGACCGTTCTGCTCTTGTTGTACAGCGATGTAAATTTTCAGTACAAAAGAAAGAATGCGCCAACGCACAGGACGCTTTTGTCAATTGATGAGGTGCACATCTGTCGGAAACTTCGGAAGTTACATGAATTCACCTGCATTCCTTGTTGCGTCGTTCTAAACTTTTTGTGAAGGTATGCAGTTCTAAAATTTCATAGATTTTGCTGTAGTGCTGCGAGGAACACAAGGTTTCAACTTTTCACAATGTTCCAACTGAACATTGAGCTCTAAATTTACCTGCAGGTTGGTAAGGAACCAGCGGCAATGAAAAGACGTTCTGCAGTCATAGCCTCCAGAATTCTCTGGTTTGCTATCTCCGTGCTAGGTAAGAAATGCATGCCTTTGTCGGTGCTGAATGAATAGCTAACACACGAACGTTGCAGCCTTGCGTAATTAGCTGTGTTTTTTCTAAATTCAAGCTTGAAGCCCAAACAGCCATAACAGCTAGAGTATAAGAAAAACTTCGCCAAGTAACAATGGTTCAAAACAGATAGCGTTTCCATAGCTGGAGCTATCCGTCCAGCTATATCCCGGCAGGCTGGTACTAGTTAGTTTAAGAGCACTGAAAGATGATCGGTATTTTATAGTGAAGAAATACACACATAAAAAAGAGGTTGGTGTTTCACTTTTTTCATTTTCGTTCAAAGTTGCTGGTGCAGGCTAAAACGCGCTTTACTTGACGACGCGACGTGGGTAAAAGTCAACAACAACAGAGAAAAAGTCTGCAGGTTAGCAGCACAGAACATAAAAGCACGCAAGCAGAACGCTCCAGCTGAGTGGTCGCTAGCGCCACATATCACTGACGGAAAGAAAGGGAAGTTTTTTTTTAGTTGAACAAAAAAAGAAAGCGCCACAGAAAGTTTCTACCGTGTCAGAAACTGCCGATTGACTTCAATGTCGCACTAGCGCCACCAAGCTGCGCCTTGAGGAAGCTGGAGACAAAACCTGACATCCTAACCCGGATTAGGTTTTAGGTTTATTCGGGTTTACCGTCCCAAAGCAACTCAGGCTATGAGAGACGCCGTAGTGGAGGGCTCAGGAAATTTCGACCACCTGGGGTTCTTTAACGTGCACTGACATCGCACAGTACACGGGCCTCTAGAATTTCTCCTCCAAAGAAATTCAACCGCCGCGGCCGGGATCGAACCCGCGTCTTTCGGGTCAGCAGCCGAGCGCCGTAACCACTGAGCCACCGCGGCGGGGATTATCCGGCAGCGTAATTCATGTATCATGTGGCATTTGGCAGTCATGACTAAGTGCAAATGGTTTCAAACACTTACTTCACCACGGTTCTAGCTGTAAACAATACAAGAAGTAATGTAATGCCCTAAAATAACTTACCTACTGTCAGGAATGAAACGAGCACTTTACCTTGGTCAGTTGTCTCTGTCACTAAAGAAATTAAGAAAGTTCTAGAATTAGTTCAAATCGACTGAGCTCAGATGAGAAAACAAAAAAGCAATAAGACCACGTCTTACCTTCTTCGTCATCTTCAGTAATGACATCATCTTCTTCCTCGTCACCTGACAAGCACCGGAAGGTTCAGCCATAAGGTTACATACTCAATTTCTACTGCCATACTCGTAAATCAGGTCCCGAAGTCTGCGATACTCACTTACGTCACTGTTTCAAAGTGGCATGCGATAACGTTAGGAACTCTGCTCGAGTTTAACTTAGCGCGATGGATAGCAACACCTGCCAAACGAAAACCGCCGCCTGTCATTCCAACAGTTTCACCACTGTCCGCCGTTGTCAGGTAGTGCCATGCATATTTGGTTCTTTAAGACATTTTACATCATCATCATCATAAGCCTGACTACGCCCACTGCAGGGCAAAGACCTCTCCCATGTCTCTCCAATTAACCCTGTCCTTTGCCAACTGCGGTCACCGTAACCCCGGCAAACTTTTTAATCATATCCGCCTAACTCACCTACACGGGGTCAGAAACGTGGATGCTAACTAAAAGGGTTCAGCTTAAGGACAACGCAGCGAGCGATGGAATAAAACACGATAGGTGTAGCGTTAAGAGACCGGAAGCGGGTAAAGTGAGGGAAAAAAATCTGTGCCTCCCCCGTAACCGAGAGTGGGGTAAGCATGAAATGCAGAACGATGCAGAAGCGTACGCGGACATGACGAGACGCAGGCCTGACAAGAATGTATATGCAGCGCTTTCGAAACTGTCTGAAGTGCGTAGAGGCGAAAGCGTTTTCCGCACCACTTTGCCTATGTGACACTGGTGACGTCACCACTGGATTACGTCACACATAATTGATGACGAAGTAATGAGAAATTAATTGGTGACTAATTTCTGAATGACAAAATACTAATTAACTGCTAATTAATTACGCTTAAGCTTCGCCTTTAGGAGTGGAACGCGACAGCGTGTTGTAGCGCTGCCAGGCAGTCCACGGAACGCCACCACCCGTTCGGCGCGATGCCCTTCGAACGCGACGCTTTTTGAGGAAAGGAAATGGCGCAGTAATTCTCCGTCATCTCGGTGGACACCCGAACCGCACCGTAAAGGAAGGGATGATGATGAAAACGTTTATTAAAGCCTTAGTTGAAGGGAAGGCTGATCGGGTCCCTAGTCCGGGACGCCGTTGGTGAAAGCCGCTGCCCGTGCTCTGGCGACGAGGGCTCGTTGTTCCTCGAGGTCCGAGCTGGACAGGGCCGCCTCCCAGCCCTCCCGCGTTGGCTGATTTATGATCTCAATGCTGTCATTTTTCTGACAAGCCCATACCATGTGGTACAAGTTTGCCTTCTGGCCACAAAATTTGCACTGTGCCGAAAAGGACTCGGGCTCAATGGCGTGAAGCGTAGCTGGGTTATTGAAAGACATAGTTTGTAGCCTGCGAAGGTGACATTCCTCTGATTTACTGAGTCCCTTAGCAGGCCTCGGGAGTGTCTGCCTTTCAAGGCGCAAATGTTGCAATATTTCTGAATATGTCGTTAGCGGAGAGGGGGAGCCAGAATCAGGAAGGGAGGACGTAGAAGGATGCCGGGGAAGAAAAGCTCGGGCCGAAGCGTGTGCGCGCTCGTTTCCTTCAACTCCCTGGTGACCTGGTACCCATATTAATTCCTTCCGTTCAGCTGAAGTCCTACATTGACTAAGAATTTTGCAGGCTAGCGGCGTGATTCTGCCACGCATATAGTTTCTATAAGCCGCCTGGGAATCTGTAACTATGTATTTAGATTCGGAGTGCGTTGCGGCTAGGGCTATCGCTACTTCCTCCATAGCCTGTGTATCCCCGTTATGAACTGAAAGCCCGTCCACGACTTGCATTTGGTGCACCACTGAGATTGTTGATATTCCTTGTACAGGACCCGCAGCGTCCACGAAGAAGGCTCCTTCTTTTGTTGAATAGCACTCGTTCATCTTCTTGCTCCTCGCCACTCGTCTAGCATGATGGTGCTCCGGGTGCATGTTTTTGGGAAGCGGAAGCGTAAGGAATTTGCTCTTCCACTCTTTAGGTATATCTTGTCTCCCAGCCACTTGCTGCGGAAAGCTAATGTTTAAATCTTCTAAGACCCTGCGGCCGGTCGTAGTTGTGGCCAGTCGCACTACCTGGCTTGTAAGATGGGCGCTAATCAATTCATCAGCCGTGTTGTGTACCCCTAGTTTTAGTAGACGCTCCGTAGATGCTTTCATGGGTAGGCCGAGTGCCTTCTTATAAGCCGTTCGAATGATAACGTCCAGGTGGTTTAGATCGGTCTTCCTCAAACGAAGGTACGGGGCCACGTACACTATCCTGCAGATGACAAAGGCCTGTATTAGTCTAAGGGTATCCTGTTCTTGCATGCCGTTTTTCTTGCTTGTGATCCGAGATATCATACGGATGACTTGTTCGCACACCGTTCGGAGCTTGGTGATCGCTGCTGCGTTCACACCCTTGTTGTTAATGAGCAGCCCTAAAATCCGTATTGTTTCCACCTCGGGAATAGGTGTATCATGGACCGAGATTTCCAGCGATGCAGTATCCCCCTTCCCTCGCAGGACGAGGAGCTCCGACTTGTCCGGGGAACAGCGCAGTCCGCATTCTTCAGCATACTTTTCAACCGTACTGGCAGCCTCTTGGAGGGCCTCCTCCATCTGTCCCATGTTTCCCTCCGTTGTCCATATGGTTATGTCATCCGCGTATAGGGCGTGGCGGATTCCCCTTATGGCATTAAGTTGTTCCGGCAGATGCATGAGGGCAACGTTGAAGAGCAGTGGAGAAAGGACTGCTCCCTGAGGCGTCCCCCTGGTGCCCATGGGTATCGCCTCGGACCTCGTGTCGCCAATCCTGATGTGCGCTTGCCTATCTTGCAAGAAAGCCTTGATGTAATTAAAGGTACGCTTTCCGCAGTGAGTACCCTGTAGATTTTCCAGAATCTTGGAATGCTTCACGTTGTCGAAAGCCCCCTTCAGATCTAATGCTAGTATGGCCCTACTGTTTCGTTTGCGCGTTCGGCGCGATGCCTTGCCCTTTGAACACGACGCTTTTTGAGGAAAGGAAATAGCGCAGTAATTCTCTATCATCTCGGTGGACACCCGAACCGCACCGTACAGGAAGGTAGGAACGCCACCACCCGTTCGGCGCGAAGCTACCGGCGCTTGTATGCCGGTCCTGTAGGAGGGCTTAGAGTGTCTCGTTAAATCTCGTTAAATCTCGTACGGTGTCTCGTATGTTCTCATTTCAGTGCCCGGATGAGTGGAATTCAGTGCCCGGATGAGTGGAATTCAGTGCCCGGATGAGTGGAATTCAGTTCCCGGATGAGTTGAATTCAGTGCCCGGATGTTGGCTCTCGGTCTCGGCGTGACGTCACCCCACTGCCGACAACGGGAGCTAAAAGCATTTCATGCTTAAAAACGCGTGTTAGTGACATCCTAATCGAAATCAAGGGGAAGAAATGGGCTTGGGCAGGGCATGTAATGCGAAGGCAGGATAACCGCTGGTCCTTGAGGGTAACGGAGTGGATTCCAAGAGAAGGCAAGCGTAGCAGGGGGCGGCAGAAAGTTAGGTGGGCGGATGAGATTAAGAAGTTTGTGGGGGCATTTTACACCAACAATTAATTATCCTAACTCGAAATCTTCGTTTACTGCTCATGAAGTTGGCTGCTTTGATCTTGCGTTTCACGTCAAACTGAAACGTCAGCCACTGTGAAAAGCTGTGACATTCTGCGTTTTCAGATTCTAACGCCGTAAAATCTGTTCGATCACAACTCCTTGAAGAAAGCACATCTAACCATTGCAATAGGTGCCAACCGCATCCCAGAGTTTTGACATCCTGATGCGTTCGTAGTCCTCTACGTCAAGGATTTCAAACAAGCCGTCATCAGTGCTATCTTCGTAAGTAGATTGGCAGTGCTAGAGGTCTGAATGACTAAGGCAGCCATCGGCTCTCGAAGGAGGGTTCGCAAAAGATAAAAAGACCGACTTACCCATTCGAGCTGCCCCGGGAGCACAGCGCCGATCTTCTTCTTCTTCACCTCTTTATAATGGCACATACCCATGTGGGGGGATTGGCCGATGGGTAGTGGCATAAACAAGAAATTTCCATAGGCGACTACGACAAAATATCGGAGCCAAGCGTGAATTTTGAAAAATGTATCGATGAAAAATGACAGAATAATATTTGAAGTTAAATAACAAGAACATTTAGGTGAGAAAAAAAATCCAAGAATTACCAGTTACAATTATGTAATCACGGAGAATCCCACAAATTGCACCTAATGCAAATCCTTTGGCGCTTGCACCCAACGATAATAACACTGGCAGAGATAACGGAAGCCCTATCCTGGAGAGAGGGACCTCCAGGTAGATCTTTCTCTGAAGTGCGAACCTTGGACAGTAGAGAAGGAAATGTTCTACAGATTCAACGTCCCCGCATGAGTCGCATAGGTTTGTCGGTGGCCACCTACATCTGCATAGATATAAATTTAAACTAGGAATCCTGCACCGCAACCGCGTCATTGATACCTCACACAGCCTGGTTTTACACGAACGGACGTTCCAATTATATGCTAAGTGCTGATAATCAGTGGTATTTGGTAAGGGATCACGTAACCTGGTTGATATGCGTTGGAACCGCTGAAACCTGAAATCGCCAGCAGGCTGCAATTCGGGACGGGATGTGTCAATGACCCGTCAAGAGCTGACCTTGCTAAGTAATCAGCCACCACGCTTGAATGAATACCTACATGGCCAGGAACACAAACAAAATGGACCTGTTTTAAAGTGGATGGGACAAAAAATCGCAGGAAACGGCTCAAAAAATCTTTTTGTGAAGTTTCACGGGAGACTAAAACTGACAAACAATTAGCCAGGATGATGACCTGTGATACATGACATGGAATTTTGTGCAGGGCCATTCCAAGAGCCAGAAATTCGGCAAAGAATATAGGAATATAATCTAAGATGCGGACAGAATACCCCCATGCCAAATCCTGCGACAAGATGCCAACTGTAGCTTTTTGGCACCTGACGGAGGCATCGGTAGAAAGCACCATATGAAGGGGGTGCGAAAGGTAGAGCAGCTCCTTCGCTGTCGTTGTCGTCTCCGTGGCCCAATAACTGTGCGTATTTAGAAGAAGAAAAGTGACCATGAGTTTGCCTGAAACCCTATATTTACAAAAGTCCTTCATGTGTACGTTGCTCGAGGCATTTATGTGGGTGTGCGGCCCCATCGTTGTCGCTGCGGCCAAGGAGGACGCTGATTCGGTCCCCGCCGACAGCCGTAAACCATGCTGCTCGGGATTCTGCTACAAGATCGCCCGTGCTTTGCCCAGAGAAGAGTGTCCTGTCTACCTTTCTTGTGTGTGTCGTGTTTTGCGCTAGCTTTTGTACGAAGGAAAAGAGTGGCGGCCGTGCTGTCTTCACCGTGAGAGAAAGCAGCCTCACTGGTCGGCTAACATAAAATGCCGCACGGTAGAACAACTAGTGTTTACACTTTTTCTTTATGCGAAAAAGCCCGGCGGCGTCCGGCATCGTCTGTTTTAAGGTCAAGCTTAAGGTCACTTCACGTGTTTAGCATTTGTACCTATCCGTCGCTATAGCAACATACATTTGAAGTGATTACTTACGGTAATTAGTCTAATTAGCATTGATTAAGCAAAACTTCCTTTTTTGAATGATATATTACATGTGGATATTCTTATATTTGCTACTAATTATGCTCAATACTATACTATGACATCATCATGGTTAACCACATTAACTAGTACAGGCCTATATGCTATCTTAGTCTAGCGATCCAGCGGAGCTACGCCGCCGGCGAAGCGCGGAGCTCGGCGCAGCGACCACCTGTTTCTAGATGCATATTCGGTTGCTAGGGACGCCGTTGCTAACCGCCTGCTACACCGCTCGAGGCTCCGGCAGCACGCAGCGAAACTTTGGTTTGGACTAGCGAGGTAGAGCTTGCGCTCTATGATGGATGTTCCGGGCTGCGTAATTGGTAATAACCAGAGATAGGAGTTCGGGCTCGCGTAATATTGTTTTAGGTACAGGAAATTACGTTGTAGAGGCCTATATAGCAAGCAAATTTTAATAGCTTCTATCAAGCATGTAGTTTCTATTCACAAAATTTTTGCTATTTGCTTTTATATCCTGCAGCGCATTGTTCTGGCCCAAGCAGCAGGGGCTTCCTACAAAAAAGAAAAAAAACACGCAAGGCGAGGAGTGACAACATCGGCAATAGCACAGTTGAGGAAACAAGATTGAGCACCATGACCACAGAATTCATTAAGGCATTAAAACGCATCTCGAATTAGCTGGGAATGAAATCGCATGACAAAATAAATCGTTTTATGAGGTAATGGGATGAACTAAGCATGTAAAATATGTCACCGCAAGTGTTTAGCAAAATCTCCAGTTCTAAAATTGCTTGGAGGCAAATAATTTCATTATGTGACTGTGCGTAGGAAAAAAAAACTACGTTTAAATATGTTAGTGCGTGAGAAAATTGGGGTTAAAGAGAGTTCATGATTATGTCGTGTTGTCCTCGCACTAAGACGTCTAACTTGTACCTTTAAAGAATCAAAGGTACAAGGTGCCCATGTACCTTGGCCCATGTACCTTTAAAGAATCAAATCGTGCTCATCAGAAGGCACAGATATGGACGACGAAAACGGAGAACCTCGGAAAACTAAAGAGATCAATCGCTGGTAAAGAACATTTATTTCCACTGCCCACCGACACCCATCGCTGCACAAGGCAGAGAATTATCCTGAGCGAAAATACAGGGGTCAGGTGCAAGCATTTTTATGCCCGCTGTAGATAAGTATACTGCTCTCCTTAATGGAAGCCTGTCGTCTTCTTTATCCCTATTTGGCGACTCTGCAGCCTATAATCGGTCAATGCAGCCCACATTCTGGCGTACACACTGCCTCGGCGAACTAAGAGGCATTTCAGTAAGTTTTGCTTACCGTGCACTGCTGATGAGAGAGAGAGAGAGAGAGATAACTTTTATTTTTCAGCTCAAGTCCGAGCCTTCTTAGTTGCCCGTTTGGTGGGCGCTATTTATCGGCGGTGGCAGAGTAGGGCCACGTGTCCCTTGGATGCGTCGGATGTGGGCGGCGAGGAGCGGCCAGAGGGTGGGCTGCAGAGAGGTTGGTGGAGCGGTCCATCGGGCCCACGTGAGGTGAAAGGGGGGAGGCAAGGTATGCGAGGAAGGTATGGTGGGAGAGTTAGTTGCGCGGGGGCATAACCAATATGTATGAATGTTGGACGGATGCTCTCCGCACACGAGACAGGCGGGTTTGCCCGGTTTATGAAGGATATAGTGGGAATACAGTTCGCAGGGAAGGGAGTTAGTCTGTGCCTGTCGAATTAGAGTGGCGTCAGCACGGCAAAGGAAATGGGAGGGTGACGGAAGGGTTCGTCGCATGTGCCGCAAATTGCGAAGGTGTTCGCGGCGGTCCTGTCGGTGTGTAGCGCGGTCTGCCTTGGGATTATAATGGGCTGGCCAGGCAGTCGGAGGGCCCGGTGGTATTTTTTCACGGGCCAGAGCATGAGCAAGCTCATTCTCCGGTATACCTTGATGACCAGGAATCCATTCAAGGCGGACATGGAGCGTAGGGTGGGCTGTTAGGTATTGCAGCAAAGTGTCTAGGATATGGGGAGGGACACTGCTGATGCACAGTGCTATCTTCATCGTCTCTTCCAGGGCAGGGACGTAGGGTTATCGACTGGTACGCTTTCACAAAGTGACTGATTATTCCCGAGATACAGAAGATACGGAAGATATGAAATGTTGGCCCAGAGCATGAATCCGGATCCAAGCAGTCTCTTCATCCCATATCGATCACCAGCGTGCTTAATAAGGTTGTGGAACACATCCCCTTCTCGCAAATTATCACGCTTCTGGAATCGAATTCATTTTTTTTCACGCCGCTACTCGCATACTCGCATGAAACGCATCTTTTAGGGCGAAAACCTTTAATGGCTCACTGTTGTCCGTCCGTCCGTCCGCGAAGACTGTCACACTAGTTCTCAATCATCCGGATGACGTCATCAGTGATGTAATATGCCGTAACCAAAAATCATTAAATTCATCGTGGCATAGTATGTCAAAACCATTAATTAGTCATTAGCCATTAATTGGTACTTAGTCATTGATTAGTAATCACTCATTCATTAGTCATTAGCCATTCCAAGACGTTTCCTAGACATCAAATTGGCAAGAAAAGGCTTTCGCCTCGCGCACTTCAGATCTTCAAAGTGCCCCCTAATTTTTTATGTAAAGCCACAAGTTAAGTGCCATTCGCGACTACCGCTTCGATTCGACTGCATATTTTTGTGCTTCTCTAAAGTATGTCACCATCTACTCAAGGCATGTGGGATAGGACTTCATACCGATGACGATGAATTTTAATGGCGCCAAGGCAGCTTTTTCCCGAGCGCTACGGCAGAAGGTATTTTTCTTTACTCAAGGTGGGGTCAAATACCCATTTCAGCCATAATCCACCCCAAAGAAGCCGAGCGTCAAACCAGGGGAAGGCTTTACCTGTTGCAAACCAGTGGTTATCGGATGTACTGGGGATTAAACCACGCACCCCCCCACATATGCAAGGACTCGATACTACTGTACTAAAATGTCTGAAGTGGTTTCTAACGCCAAAATTTTGTTAACGCCAAAGATGTTAACTCCCCCCTGTATCCTGTTATCTCCGGTTTACCAAGGGGTACTGAAAATGGACGTTTACTTTTTCCGAGATGCAGCCGAACGCCTCTACAACGAATGCTTCTAGAACGAAACAGCCTGATAACGAAGGATATCGTTATGTGCCAGCAGAATTCCAATCTTTTTCATATGTATGTGAACGCTACTACAGTGAAGACCACTACGACTGATTTGCCTGTACAACGAAGAAAGTAGGGCGCCCCCGACGGCTGAATGGTTGCTTGACAACGAATACAGATAGCGGCGCCGCCACTACCCTCCGCAAACGCCCCGAGCTGCGGTAAAAAGGAAGCACCAGTCGACACCACAGCAGAGATCACGCGGGAGAATCCGAACTCCACAGTGGCCTTGGTAGCCATTACACCAATGCAAAGGAAAAAAAGGACCGACAGTTTTGCATTGTTAAGCACGAAATATTGTCCTAAAGCACGGTGGGCCACCCAAATCTTGGAGGTGCGCCACACAAATCTTGGGGGTGGGCCAAACCTCTTCTGAGTGTGTCCCAGGTCGGTTCCTAACGTGGGTCAATTCGATTTTCAAATTTTCGCGGGAGGGGGGGGGGGAGTCAAGAACATTTTGGGGTGTCCCAGGCTGCTCTGAAGCCAGATCAAACTGAAAACTGAATATTGGTTTTCGAGGAGAGGAAATGGCGCAATATATCTGTCTCACATTTCAGTGGATACCTGAACCGCGCCGTAGGGGAAGGGATAAAGGAGGGAGTGAGAGAAGAAAGGAATAAAGCGGTGTGTGAAGGGCTCCGAAAATTTCGACCACCTGGGGTTCTTTAACGTGCACTGACATCGCACAGTACACGGGCCTCTAGAATTTCTCCTCCAAAGAAATTCAACCGCCGCGGCCGGGATCGAACCCGCGTCTTTCGGGTCAGCAGCCGAGCACCATAACCACTGAGCCACCGCGGCGGGAAAAACCAAATGTAATGGTTTGTGTTGTGTTGGCATTAGGCCCTGGGTGCACTGAAACCCAGACACGAACATACACGCGCGTATGACCACCCCGAACGCTGTAAAACGAGCGGTTGTATCAATTTTGATCCGGAAATTGGTTTTTGAGGAAAGGAAATCGCACGGTAACTGCCTCACATCTTGGTGGACGCCAAGGGGTAGTCTTTGAAGACATACCATTTAAGGCGCGTATATCCTCGGTTCGAATCACTGTTGCAATCCAGCCTGCAACTTGACAAGCGCATGTAAGCTGCACGCAACGAGAAGTCGTATCATTAAGGCGTAAATCTTAACCTGTTGGTTACCCGTGGAAACAGCTAGTGCAAGAAACGGGACTTGCGCTAGCTGTTTTTAAGTCGTATATCACACCACCCGGAACGCTGTACGACAAACGGCTGCTTCACAATTTTGGCACGGATTTTGGTGGCAAAACTGGCTCGCTCCACATTGAGGGGCACGCATAAACACAGCTAGGCTGAACTTGCTACCGACCCAGCCTGGGCCCAGCACACGATTTGACTGATCCTGGCTTGCCTGTTAAAAAAAAAAAGGAAGAAAATATGTTGTTATTTTGACACAAGATGACGTTACTGTGATTAGCGCTCGTGTTTGCGTGCGTTCAACTGAAAGCGCCGGTGTGACATATAGCGTAACGCCCCGCAAAGTGCTTTCGTATAGCGTACGAAAGCGTAAAACTACCTATACTCCGTTTCATACATAGCTGTCAACGCTGCCAAAGGTACGAAAGTAGTCCTCTGCAAAAAACAAGCAAAATGTATCCGTCCGCCTCGCGTCGTGGCTGAGTGGTACGAAGCGCGCGCCTGTGTGTTCATTTTACAAGATTCCAAGGTTCGACTCCCGGCTTTTGCTGTTTTTTTTTTCACTTCTTTTTTTATTTTTATTAAAATAATCATTAGGTAGAAAGTCGAAACTGTCAAACTCTAATGCCTACCTTGAAAAACACAGCGCTCTTTACTTGCTTCGAAGGGAAAAGGCACTGTATTGTATTGGCGACGGACGTGATTGCGAAGTGCTTTTCTCGGGCAATGAGCGACTTTTTAGCATGCGGCACACAAGGTGATCTTATTCCTATCTAGTATCGATAGCTCCAACGCGCAAGCCGTGCACTTCCACCGTGTAAAGCACGAGAGGACACACAAAGACGCTCACACTAAGCGTATACGTGCGCACACGGGTGCCATCTTCACGAAAAGGACTGTGCACAAAATAAATGCAGCTTCATGACATTCTCAAAAACAAAAAAAAGTTCGCAGTCGACAGGATTCGAACCTGTGCGGGGAGACCCCAATGGATTTCTAGTCCATCGCCTTAACCACTCGGCCACGACTGCGCGGCTGTACGGGCCGTTCGACGGTGCGGAGAGTTCGCTGTGCAAACTTTTCAGTGAAATATCGTGCTTATTGTTCCAAAACATCGAATGCCATTTACATTTAGTGTCAAGGGCGATAAAGAAGTTGCGCAGTCGACAGGATTCGAACCTGTGCGGGGAGACCCCAATGGATTTCTAGTCCATCGCCTTAACCACTCGGCCACGACTGCCAGATGGCGTGGTGCGCGCTTAATGTGCTAGTGCCAACTGGTTGCAACACATCAGTATGAGCACATGCAGAAAGGTGGAATCTGCATTCAGAGGACAATAACTTGTGGTATTTAACCTGCCAGAAATGGAAGCTCTCGTCTGCATATTATACTTGCGTTGCCCAGTCTTATGCTCTGCTTTGTGGTTCTATTCAATGCGTTGGCGCCGCGCATCGCGAAGCGCTCTGATTGCTCTGGCCTCCCAATCGCGTGTTCCCTCAGCCACCATGTGCGTGTGGTGCTGTCGTACTAGGGTCCCTAGAAATAGTCGTACGGTTTCAACCTGGCACCTGTAAATTTTACGCAACGTTAAGCTAGCGGAAGAGGGGAAGGGGGGGCAAGGGGGGTCCGTTGCCCCCCCCCCTAGAAAAAGTTCTGCGGACGCCCGTCTCCTGCCATGTCTCCTGCAATGCCTAAGTTCTCAATGAATCCAATCCATGGTTGGATTTCAAAGCGGTGTAGATCGCGTAGATAGTGGAAGTTTTATATTAAATGTTCTTTGCAACGCAAAGCTACTTTCTCTTTCAAGTAATACTAGTAATACAATCTCAATTTTTCTGATCGTTTCCTCATTTTTTCCCATTTTGCTCGTGCCCCGAGCTCTTTTATCATACTAGTTAGGAAATAAGAGCCACTGAATGAGTTTTAGGCACCCTGTGCACCGCGCAAGGCAATCCCACGAAGAACTCCCCTTCTAAATTCTTTTCATGGCTTTGATTGATTGATTGATTGATTGAAAACATCTTTATTTGCTCAATATTCTTAGAGCATGTGGGTGGGCCGCCTAGTCCGGTAGTCCACTGGCTGTTGCTGCTGCGCTGGCCCTCCCCACCAGCCAGTGCTGACGGTCAGGGTCATGCTACTCGTACTCACATACCCAGATGCTGAAAACAATAGACACCTTTAGCTTACTGTGTACCGTGATTTCTAGTTCACTTCAGTGTTACCGTTCGCGGAGTGCAGAGTCTGCGCGCCGCCAGTGCGCATGCGCAGATGGCGCCAGGCACTCAGCAGCTGTAGAGTTACTGTATATGAACTCTAAGCAGCTGCATGTATCGGGACCAATCAGCGCGCGCGGACAGGCGGTGGGTGAGTTCCCGGTACTCCGGTAACGGTAACACGGTATGCTAAAGGTGTCTTATGAGCACTGAAAATAACTAAAACAGCAGTTGGTAATACTGGGTCACAGCATTAACCACAAACTAAACATGGTTTTCAATGTCTGACTTCATTAACCAAGTCTGCAGGTATCAAAATTATAGAGGTTACATTTTTTTTTGTGATTAGCTCCTGCAATTGCCTAGCTAGATAACAAAAAAAGCTTCAGAAACAGTCCAGTTTTTGTCGTGGAGGAATTCTATATTCTATTTTCAGTCCTTAATGTGGGCATAGCTTCACAGCAGAATTAAGTTTACGAGACAATGGCAAGCAACCTTGCACTGAACGACGAGACTTCAGTCTTTTTGCCTGCTGTTTACATGTGCACTGAACAGTACGTTTGCTTAAATACTCCTGTACGCATACATGCAAGTGTATAAAAGTACAAATTTGTGCCTACATAGTTCTTCAACAGCCGCCATGCTGCAGTGGCTCTATTCTGCTTCTGTACGTAAAGGCGGTGCCACACTTTGTAATGAGGATAAAGCTTTGAAGCATGGAACAGAGAGCAACTGTTAACTTTCAGCGAAGAAACATAACAGGTTAAGCATAGGTTGATAAGCGGTCAGAGAGTTCAAAAGTTTTGCCATAAACAATCGCATAATCTTGCTTCAGGCAACATTTTGTGTACCGGATTGAATTACAATGAATCTTTTTGCAGGCTTTGGAATGTTGCATTAAACACGTGAAATTGAAAATGACTGCCGTGCAAAGTTACCACAATAAAATTTGGACCATTTCTGCTGTCGACGCAAAATTCGATAAGTGACATCGCATTGAACATGCACACATAAAACTTCATAAAAAAATTTTCAACATGGAACCATAATTAACGACCTCAATGTTACATTACATTCGCTCAAGAGAGTTCATGCTATGTACTGATGGTCAGTGCGCCTTTTAAAGCAGTCAGTTGTCAAAGAGTAATGCTGCACATTAAAGGGTACCGTCATTAATGATCAAATTTAACTCCACAATTCTGTTGTCCGGACAGTACTGAAGACACTTTGTCCAGGTGTATTATGTTGGTGCAACACTACAAGTTTCACAGATGGCAATTAACAAAACCCCCATGATGCAAGGTTCTTACTCTGCTAGAAAGTCTAGGTATAAATCGCTTTGTTTTTAATAACATTACCTCTTACTACTTATGTTTGTCAAGGACGCATCTGTCTGCAATGAAGGTGAAAATGACCAAAACAGTAACAACTTGACCACACTATATCACATAGCAACAGTGGGCGTGTAGCACCCCATTTGGTACCTATACTTTCAATCCATTATACTGTGCCAATATAGCGGCCATCGAAGTGGGGCCCTACCAGGACCATCATTTGCATAAAATTTGAGAGCCACCTGTTTGACACAGAATGTTCGAAGTTGTGTCAAATGACTTAGCATGTTCCCGAGGATAAAATTACAAATTGAGATGAAACCCAAAATAAGTGTGGGATTCGCAGCGACGATCTCTCCGCCCCAAAACCGTGCATTCCAAGGACCTTCAGATGGCTATTAAAGACAAACAGTTTGTCGCAGGGGCTTCCGGATGGTGTCAAACAATTTGTCGTGTTGCGATGCGGAAGTTTATATAATTTATTAAATGATAACGCGAAAAAATGTACTCGGTGTAGCAAAGGTGGCTGTAAATCACAATAGTAATGCAAAATCCATGTGGTAGATGGTGCTGCTTGTGTTGGAAGGGATGTTTGGATTTGGTCTTCTCCACGTTTGCTGAGCACACAGATGTTTGGTTTGGTTTATGGGGTTTAACGTCCCAAAGCGACTAAGGCTATGAGAGACGCCGTAGTGGAGGGCTCCGGAAATTTCGACCACCTGGGATTCTTTAACGTGCACTGACATCGCACAGTACACGGGCCTCTAGAATTGCACACAGATGTAATCACTTGAAGCTCCCATAGCTAACACATCTTAGGTTGAAAACTGAGGCAGTGTAGATGGAGAATTTTTTGGTAACTACAGCTATGGGAACAACATTCATAGATTCTAAGCCCTAGAGGTTGATTACACTCCATTATTGTAACACACAAGTCACCAGAACACAACAAAGACGGAAACAAGATTTTATTACAAAAGTTAAACCCTTCCACCCAGCTCTATCAACCACGAGCTCTACAATTTTCAAAGCAGCCTGCTTTGCTCTTTTTATTATTGAAACAGGGCTGGTCTCACACTATTTTGCGTCGCCTTCAACACCACATTTGTGCGATACTGATGGCAACATACAGGCGTTCTATGGAGAAAAAATACAAAGATGCTTCATGAAAAATGTCTCGAATGCTCATCTTCTACTTGAAGAGGCCAGTAAGACTGTCACTAATAACTGCAATCACAGATATTAATTTACGGCATTACTGATAAAAAGTTTCACAGCATGCTCCAATGAGCATAGTAAGCATACATTAGGGCAGCGCTAAATTTGCACAGAAATGGCCGCTATGTGTCAAGCAACTCATTGCCTGCACAAAAGAAAGCAGTGCTTCCTTTTCTGTTTAATGTAGGACAGTGCCTGGCAGGTCAAAGAAGTGATTACCGCAAGAGGCTACCTTGATAATTGAAAGTTTTAACTGTCTGGCTGCTTACCTCAGTTCAATGCTGCGCACAGCAGTTCAGTGCTGTCAGGTCAGGGCAGCTCTTGTTGCCTTACATTCTAAAATTTCTGCCATCATGCTCGTTTGTTGTCCTTAAAAGTCCAGTGGCTTAAGAACAAGCCAGAGCCCACAGTCGAGCTCTGTTCCAGTAGTGTATGCAATACAAACACGCATCCTGACCATCTCAATGGCGCCGCACAACACAGGCCTCTTCCAGCACAGAACTGTATGAACAGAGATCTAACACTCACGCCAACCTAATCAGTGACCTATATTACACTAGGGTATGGTCAGCTTCCAGTAAACCTCGGCCAACACAGGAGTTTAGTACGAAGAGCTGCCCTGGAACCTGATTGGCTGTTCAAGCTGGGCAGCAGGCAGTCGGTGAAAAGAAGGTACAAACAGCATTGTACTCATTCAGCTGACGTAAAACCGGCACCACTGATGACATTTCGTTTCTTTCTTTCGTGGGCAGTCAGCAACAAGAATTAAAAGAACCGCACAGCCACAAGTAGATGGTTCGATGACCACCATGCACGAAGCAGTACTGTTAGAATGTCCACTATGCAACTCGTACTCTATTAAGCAACATGGCCGGGGCTTGCTATGAAGATATGCATGTTTCCCGCACACCGTCGGGGTCGGCATTCTGACAAGATGACTTCGTTCGCTGGCTGTGTAAAAACAGCCACAGCAATGTTGAGACTCCAAAAAGGACAGGCCTTCCCCCCTGTGAAGGCTACATCGTGCCACATCACAACACCCTTTTTCTTTTTCATACAAAATGAGAACAGAGAGTGGTTTTTATGTCGCAACCTCGGACACCGCACGATGGTTGCTTTGAGAACAGCAAGGTATGACACTGCTGAAGGAAAATGTTCTTGAAATAATAAAATGTGCATGTCGAACCGATAAAACTGATGACACAAGAATTCGTTACAGTTTCCACACACAACAGACAGCTCCGTCCGCAATCAACAACTGGTCTCGCGGTTTCATTGATTACAATGCACGGTAGGAGAAAACGCGTTTCAGCACTTATAAAATGGGGGCACCACTGTGCGCAAGCGTCACATAGAGGATTCACTCCAAGAACCGCAGGGCGAAGGGAGACACTGTAAGAAACGCTGGTCGTGCAGTGTGGCAGCTGAGGGTATAAAAACAATGTGAGCACACGTTCGAAACCAGGGAGCTGGTGACAGGACAGAGAGCAGAGAGGGAGCGGTGTGCGAGTGCCAAGAACGAACTCACTGACAACAGCTGGTGAGCTACACCTTGCATGAGAAACGGCCAATGAAACTGCAACAAGCAACATCGACGGCTACATTAACACAACTCGAATGTCCGGTGTGCCATGTGATCGAAAAACAACCAAAAATAAAGCACCTCCACAGATTCCACTCAGCTGTTTGAAGTGGCAGTCAGTCACAGCTATCACAGAAGTGCGTACATAATAGCTGCGAATGCACAAAAAAGCAGATTCTCCGATTGCAATGTCAAGTTTCTCAACGTGGAAAGATGCAGTTTCACGATGCTACATCACTACCCTACTTACCTGCTATTTGCCTACTGGGCCTTCTCGAGTTGGGAAGCTGCAGTTCTATTCGCCGTTTTCTCCGAAGTAAACTCCCACAAAGCCACAACGCACCACGATGGGGCAATAGCGCTTAGCCTCTTTTGTGGCAGGCACAAAGAGGGCTTAGAAAATGCACAGACATCCGAGAAGATCCAGTAAAAGTAAAAGATCAATACAAGAGCACCGCTGCTCACAAATTGCTTAGCACTTGCATCCCCGTGGGTCCCAGGTGAACATTCCCGCTTGCTCTTCAGGCAAGGACAACATACTTACAAAAAAAAGAAAAGAAAAAGCTGTTGTCGGGAATCCGACTGGCTTGCACACCTACACATTCCCCGCAGCACGATAAGAACGCAATTACAAACACTGTACTCGATTTCTGTCACCACAAACAGCGCTAGACAGTACAAAAATAATAAAACAGCTAAAAATTTTAAGTCTATAGCAAAACCGGCCTGTGCAGCCATCTCACAAAATGTTCTTTTCGCCAAACAGTAAAATAACTGAAATCGGGAGGCGGGGACAGAGATATCAACGCTTGAGTACAACAGCATTAGCACGCATCACTAAATACAGTTCATGGAATTCCTAGCGTCATTGATTCTTTTTTTCTCCTTCTTCTTTTCGTCTAAAATGAAACACCGAAAATGACAAAAGGAACAAGATGAATGGCCCAGTCCTGGCATTTCTCCGAGATAAGACTGCTCGCACACGAGAGCCCACTGTATATAAAATATGCTCACGAGGGAGAGAAACCGACATAAGTAAACGACACACGGACTCATCACTGAAATAACGTGTAACCTCACTTCGAAAGCACCAACACAGAAGTAACACGTGAAAGATGCGCACAGCACGCATACACACAACTGTTCAGTTTGCACTGGTTTGCAGTGCACAGTCAACACACGCACAAACACACACATACACACACACGCGCACGCGCACGCAGCGAAGTTGACTACACTGGCAAGATGCGTGGGCAGAATCGATGGCGGCAAAATGGCAAAAGAGGAGTCTACAAACACGGCCCAACACTCTGGCTAGGTCCCGAGTCGCCGTTCCACGATCCACCCGGAACACTGTACTGCCCATTTCGGGGCCGCCAAGCGAGAACACGCACAAGTGCCAAGCTCCGCACGTTTGGGGTGGCACAATATGGTCAGAGATGGCTGGGAGCCACTCGCACAGTAGTGACACCTGGAGGATGAAACAACAACCTGCGAGAGGCAGAGTGAGAAGCTTGCATTCTGCCCCACCAGGGGCCGCCAGTGCATGCACCCGCACTGGGTGCCTTTTTTTCTGTTTTTGCGCGGCATTATCTGCCCTCTTCTCCTTGTTCCAGTGAGGAGAGAGACTTCCACTCCTGCGTAATGGTGCTGCGCACTCGAGGAGACTTCTGTTCCGTTTCTTTCGTCGTCTTGCGGAAGGGGGACGACTAGAGGGAGGGGGCGGCAGTACTGAAGAAGGCCGTACCATGCACTGACGCCATCAGAGAAAGAGACAGAGAAAGAGAGAGTGGGCGAGAAAGGCGCGACAAAAATCGCGTAGGCGCACTGGTTTGCCAAGTGCCACTTGGGTGCCTCCGGCTGCACTAGAAGCTTTAAAACCTCGTACAAACGCCACTTCAAAGATTGCTACAAAAAAAAAAGAAAAAAAAAGAAACCAGAGGCCAGCTGGTTTGCTTGCAAACCTAAAGAAACGCACGCTTCATCGAAAACAATTTCCATGACACCCCACTAAAGGGCCTGAAAGGTCAGGGGTTATAAAAGGGGGCAACAGACCGACATCAACTCAAGAAGTCCGGTATAGATGGTTGTGTGACCGTGACCTGATATGGTAAAGCTGTTTGGTGCAACAGCAAAAGACGGCCCATGCCAGTCTTTATCCTGCAATTCAAGGCAACGTGCTGGCTTGTTTTCCAAACCCAATAAAACGGCAAAGAAATCACCTAGCTGTCACGGAATATAAATTTGTGTTCACATTCCTCTGGTTTGATTGCAGGTTACAGGCTAGCATGACAGAAATAGTACCACCACTCGTCGAGCGGTTTCAGTCAGATGAATGGACACGAGCCGAGAAAAAAGAAAGAAAAAAAAACTAAGCTGATCGAACCTTGCACCTTTCCCATGTTGGCAGCAGGCACAAGAAGATGACTGTGACAAGACGGTTATACATGTTGAGTCACTGCTGTTCCGAGGAACCTCACTTTGCTTTTAACAAGAAAAAACAATGCCAAGGCATTTAAGGGTTGGCAGTAGTGAGCTGTTAGAAGCCACTGTTATGGCAGTGTGAGCTCGGGTCCTGTCCGGAGGCTGCCAACAAAGGTCTCTGGCAATTCCTGAACGAGCGTGTTTATAGCATGTCAAGGAGCTGAAATCCCAAGTCCCTACCCTTGAGAAAAATAAACAATGACTTGCAAGGAAACAACGCTGGTCTAAATCAGGAAGCAACTAGTTTCTAAAAAGCTCGCATAAAAGAGGTGTCGATCCCAGCTATCCGTTGTTCTAAACACTGGAATCGAGCAGATGGTGTACAAAAAAAACATGGCTCGAAATGCTGACGAAGGTTGGCGAATAAGTACAAAGACATCGAAAAAAAAATCTCGCCACCCATTCGGGCCAGCATGCTAGCAATTAACTACACGACCAATGAAACAAAGTAATAATGAATTCAAAAACCACTTGAGGTTAATGCTCAATACTACATCCTGAACCGACCCTGCATTGTGACCTGACAGCATGAGCACTTCAAGTGCTCGAGACAGTGTGTTTCCAATCTCTAGTGGTTAGAAATATCATGTTGTTTCTTAGCAATTGAGTCACTGATATGAAGAAAGGAGGAGATGAGGACTAGTGTGAAAAGTTGCATGACAATTTGCTTTCTTTAAAATCTCCCGTGTGTTATAACCTATCAATAAACCAGTGCACCCTTACATACCATATTTACTTGAATGCAATAGGAGCTTTTTCAATGGCAACAGAAAAGCACAACCACCTCTCATGTTTTAACCTGCAAAAAAAAGCAAGTGCAATGCCTTCTCCTGTTTTGTGCCAGAAAGCTGACCCTCGCGTAACAATCGTGGTCACGCTACTTTTGAGCAAGTACTTTCGCGTACCAACAAGTGTACAGGCTCGCTAACCGATGTAAACTGTTCCTAAAAATTAAGATCTCTTAAAAACGAAAAACAGACAAAAGGAGAGCTCTAGTGACGGATGTAGAGAGGCACCAAAGTGGCAATTGTGCAAACAGCAGCACAAAAAAAAACGCCGACGTCTCAAGGAAAAGAAAAACCCTGCCGGCTTGAAGGAAGGCAGGGTCAATTGCACCGAGGAGGAATGAAATCGGTCACGAGTATCCCTGAAACACCTCGCCCGTGTGGATGCAGCCACGGTGTGGATGCAGCCACGGTGTGGATGCAGCCACGGTGTGGCAAGCCACACCAGCACCATGTGATCTCCAGTGTGCTTCCCAGTGGAATGGCAGCCGCAGCCAAAGTCGAAGTCGGCTATCTGCTAACCAGCACAGGCGAGGGTCCAAGGATGCGGGCAGCCACTAAAGATAGCACGGCGCTCTCTGCAGACCCATGGGATGGCAGTGACGCGAGATCTTGCGTAGATGTTCCCGCAGAGCTCGCGTGGTGCGCATCCGTGCTGCTGCCCTTGGCGAGGGGGTGACGTGTCCCCTCTCTTCCTCTCCTCCTCTCAGTAGACGGGTGGGGTAGCGGCCAGCTGCGGGGGCTGGCAGCCGGAACGTCAGTAGGCCATGGCGGCCTCCTTGTACTCCGAGCCCTCCATGGTGAAGAAGTCTTCGAGTTTCCACTGCAGCGTCTCGAAGGTGGGCCGCTTCATGGGGTCCTTGTGCCACGTCTCCAGCATGATCTCGTACAGCGCCGGCGGGCAGCCCGGGGGACACGGCATCCGGTAGCCGTGCTCCACCTGGCGGGGGAGAGGAGAAAAGAACGCAGAGTGTGTTCTAAACCCCTGTTGCTGCCACAAATTAAAGAAACAGCTGTCAAACTATTCCTTTTGCTGTGTGACAATTCGGGCATTCCTTCCAGCACCTTCAAGTTCAAGTTAACGAGGTTTTATCCCCCACCATGTAACCTTCAAACGTTGCCAATCACATGTCAAATCATATAAAGTAGCTGACTAGTTTTTCAAACTCCAATTGAGACGCGTGATACTTCAGAATTCGCTGAGAAACCGTCACGCACAGATGGGGCGGGGGTAATATGGAGGCACTTGCTTCTTCCCTTAGGTTCCCTCTCAGCCTTCATGAGCATCGTTGCCAACGGAAACTGACTGTGCTCGATTCGCAAGGTACATGTTTGCGGCATTTGTTTGTGGCATGACCTGTGGCTGTGTCACAACATGATGATGCAGACATGACTAAAGCATGAGTCTGGCTCATTAACCGTTTAATTGTTTGCAAGCGGAATGCGGGAAAGGCAAAGTTTGCGATCCTTAAGCCAATTCTATGCAGAAAAAAGATTTTTTTGAAATTGTATGATTGTTCGGACTGTTCGACTATTGAGATCATTTTTCGTGCGACTTCCGAGTCCGAAATGTCAGTCAGCAACTCTATTTCATTTTGTGACTTATTTTGCATGACCACATTACAGTTTGCAATATGCCGTGCAGTCTAATCAAGCAGCATACATTTCTTTGCAAGTTATGTTTGGCTTGCATAGTGCTCAGTCAGTCTATTTTTGTTTAGTTCAGCTGCAAAAACCACACGCCATATTGAAAAAGGTAAGGACAGGAACACTTGCACCGCCTTTTTCTGCATGTCTTTCTTTATACTGAACAGATATTCAATATTCAATCCAATATTCAAAGCCATTTTATTATTTACATCTGAAAATTTCAAATATTTGCCCATCCTATAAAAATGCATAAAAGAGAAAGCTGAGGTTGGGTTTTCAACAATACACAACGTCATAAACGTCCTAAAAATGGCATCACCCATAGCATAAAGAAATTTCTTACACATGTGTTAAACGGCTACACTGAAGACATAGCAACAATTATAATCATTATTAGTTCGATGCGACCTAAAACAAGCTTGAAATTGTTTCTCAGTTTGTAAATGCAGAGTGAATAATGATGGGTGCACAGCTTGTAAGGTTGCCCGTAGAAATTACCTTGGCCGAAGGCACGAAATGGGAAATTTTAAGGCGAAAGCCTTTAATGCCTCATCGTTGCCGACAGAAGGTTGTCAGCAGAGGTGTCACGATTTTCAGTTGGTCGAAATGGTTATGATGTCAGAGTGCGCAGATTCAAAGTAATGAGGTCACCCACGGATGCCTGACGCCCCCTTTTGGAGCACACGACAACTAATAAAATAGTTGTCGTTCGCTCCGACAGGGGGCGTAAGGCATCCGTGGGTGACCCCATTACATACCTCATTACTGCGAACAGAGCCATGGACACAACCGAACTCATCGAAGCAGAGAGAGAGTCTTTGACTCCATACTTTGACTGCTGCTAAAGCAGCAGTCAAAGTGTGTAGTTGTAATGTGTAGTCAAAGTGTGTAGTCAAATAAAGCACTAGTACAGCACAGACAGTCTCGCAGTCAGTGCCAAACAGTGCGCCAGGAAAGGCTTTCGCCTTGCAGCACTTTAGAGAGCCAAAGGACCCCCTTAATTTTTTTAAATGACTTTGCGCTGAAACAAAATGTCGCCAGACTCTGAAATTTCACACAAAAGATCAGAAGACTGAGCAGAACCTAGGATAAATGTTTCATTAGAATAAATTTACGTAAAAAATAAACCACCAAACTTGCCCTAAAAGTGCTTTGCTCCACAAACAAGCTAATCAGGAGACATGTATATGAGTTAATCGTTTGTCGGCTGTCAAGTTCCCTTTCAAACCTAGCCCAGACTGGCCGACTGACTCACCTGGTGCAAGACCTCGGCATTGGTCATGCCCGGGTAGGGGATGCGGCCGTAGGTGACCAGCTCGGTGAGCAGGATGCCGAAGGACCAGACGTCCGACTTGATGGAGAACTTGGAGTAGTTGGCTGCCTCGGGGGCCGTCCACTTGATGGGGAAGCGGGCTCCTACGCGTGCCTCGTACTCATCCTCTGCAGAACACATGCGGACCGGAGACAGACGTCAGCATGCGCCGGTGCGGGCTTAGCCGCTGCCGCTTGCGAGGGACACACACTTGCCTACCCTAGCTGACAACAGCTAACAACAGCAGCCACGAGCACACTAGCACAAGCAAGCACACCTGTGCTTGGTGTGCTACACATTTGGTTTAGGTTTGGTTAGTTGGGGTTTAAAGGTGCACTGAAGAGGATTCTGAACTCATCTTTTTGCCACGGGAACTCGATCTACACGTTCCGAGCATACTTAGAAACTTCTATTGCCTTGTGTGGCCGATTTCCCTAATTAAACCGGATTAACGTCCAGCTCCTGCCTTTATTTTCTGAATTCTCCCCACAGAAATAAAGATACGTGCGGACTATCTGCTTCTACGGATTACTACGCATTACTCCGCCGATGGCAGAGCGGCAAGCCGCCACGGGACTGGGTGGAAGGCACTCCACGCGTTGGTCGACTCCGCCCACCGTACGGGGAGAATTAAAAAACAAAGGCGGGAGCCGGATGTTAATTCAATTTAATTATGGAAATCGGCCACACAGGGCAATAAATCGAGGTTTCTAAGAATGCTGGGAACGTGTAGATCGAGTTCCCACAGCAAAAAGACGAGTTCAGATTCCTCTTCACTGCACCTTTAACGTCCCAAAGCAACTCAGGCTATGTAGGACGCTGTAGTGAACAACTCCGGAAATTTCGACCATCTGGGGTTCTTTAACGTCCATTGACATCGCACATGGGCCTCTAGAATTTCGCCTCCATTGAAATTCGACCGCCTCAGCCAGGATCAAACCCGTGTCTTTCGGGTCAGCGGCCGAGCGCTGTAACCACTGAGCCACCGCGGCGGGGCGCTCGTGTCTACATGTGCCACGGACCATGCGTCTTTGCATTTTCCTGCTTATTAGAATTGGTACCAAATCTAAGTGTTCCCTGCACAGTACACTCTGGTACCATGCATTCATCTCATAAGCTGTTAGTCCTGATCCTGGTAGGCTCTGCCTCAGCTTTAATGCTGATAGCATTTAGGCTGTCATCAACCAATTTCCAGTTTCTCCGTAACGAAATTCACTGATTGGTCGAGAGAGGTCACATGACCTTGCAATGTCACCACAACCTGCCCACCGTGACAGATGGACCCCCAAAATTTGAAAGTTGGCCCACCCGTAAAAATTCGAAGGACCCCAGAAATTTCGGAAGTAGGTTTACCCCAGAAAATAGATTTAGGTGGATTAGTGGGTGTTGTTGGGTGGATTAAGGTGTATTAGTTGGTTAGATTAGTATAATCCCATTTGATAATCCAACGGAAGGTACTGGAGCATTCTGGAAGGTGATGACTGATGACTGATGCATACCATATAAAATCAATGAAACCAGTTCTAAGCAGGGTTTTGGCTGGAAATTCACAAGAGCGTTAGACACTCATTGCACACACCATAACAGGCAACCTAAAGGCTATCACATTTTCTGCTTTAAGAATGTGGTTGAGAAGGCTACCGAAGTTTTTTTATTTTTATTTTTTTGTCAGAAACAGCAATTTTGACGCTATCTTTTTTCATAAAAGTTTGCAACAATAAACGGCCACATTACACTCTTTCACACACTATTTGGGGAATTTGGCCTCTTGAAGTCTATCACTCAAGTCCTCAGCAGTCAAAATAACTCTACCTACAAAACCTAAGACAAATCATCCACAGGATTGGAAAACGTGGAGTGTCTATCCATGAAACCGCCACAATTTGTGGGCAACCAATCCTGGTTGACTGCGAGGCTTATCATGAATGCACACTTGCAAGAAGGGTCAAAGATTATTTCATCTAATTTCCTGAGAGAGGAAAAAAAAAAAACATTTTGAAAAGCACTACAGCCTTCAGAACGAGGCACTAGTTAGCCTTCTCGCTGTTCGCTTTGTACTGGAGACTTTTTGCACATCTCCCCCCCCCCAGAGGGCTATGCACATGAAACAAGGCAGAGGAACAAGGTTAAGGCTGGACTTCTATGCAACATAATATGAATTTATTCGATGATGAATAGAAATGGCAAGCTTACAGCCATGGCAATGAGCTTAGGCCTCATAGCTCTGTATTCTGTACAACAGACGTCTATTCCAGCTTGATACGCTCTCATGCGCTCACTAATTAGAACCATCTAAGCAAACTAGCGTGCCTGCAAATCTGCCACTGCTCTGCAAATAGCTGCCATACAAAAGGCTATTCTTGCATCTGTGGTATTGCTGTGGTAGAAGCACACACCACAATGGTTTTGGGCACAAATGCTCTTGCCTCGCAAGCGGGCAGCAGAATTCCACACTGGGTCAACATATCATAAACGCTTCAGGCACACCAGATAAAACAGTGCCATACAGAACAGCCAGGCTCTCATGCTGTCTGATGGTCGAACGAGAAGTAGCTATGAAGCATGTCCTTTCATTTCTCTCTGGGAATGAACTGCTTCTCTATGACATAAAGCAGGCAAAAGAAAGGCTACAGACAAACAGAACTCGCAAGGACAAAACTAACTCGCAAATGAAGTTTGTAGAGAGCGTGCATCTATATATGCTGCCCTAGATCAAATATCATCATCATCAGCCTTACTAGGAACACTGAAGGGTAAAGGCCTTTCCCATGTCTCTTCAGTTAACACGATCCTGCACAGCTGAGGCCACCGTATCCTCGCAAACTTCCCAATCTCATACACCCACTTAACTTCCTGCCATCCCCTGCTCCGCTTGCCTTCTCTTGGAATCCACTCCGCTACCCTTAAGGACCAGCGGTTATCTTGCCTTCGCATTACATGCCCTGCCCAAACTCATTTCTTCTTCTTGACTTCGACTAGAACATCATTAGCTCTCATATATTCCCTGACGCACTCTGCTCTCTTACTGCCTCTTAACATATCATCTTTCTTCCCATAGCATGCTGCACTGTCGTCAATTCAAGATGAACCCTCTTTGTCAGCCTTCCCGTTTCTGCCCCGTGGTTGAGTACTGGTAAGATACAGCTGTTATATACTTTTCTCTTGAGGGATAGTGGTAAACTGATCTGATCAAACAGTACCTGCTAAAGCCCCTGCACCCCAATCTTATTCTTCTTGTTATTTCAATCTTGCGACCCCGATCTGCAGTCACTACCCGCCCTAAGTAGATGTATTCCAAACAAACAAAAAAAGCAAAGAAAAAAAGCTGCATAAGACAACAAGCACCGCTACACAGCAAGTGTCAACCAATGTGAGATTAATCTTGAACAACCGTAAATGAGTGCCTGGATAATGTTCCCTGCATTAAACTAGAGTTGCAAGTTAGCACCCATCCTTGCACTTCCAATAGTATGACTTTGCCTCTGTGCCAATTTACATCACGAACGTTCAACCAACTAGCCAAATCTTCCGAGACGAACTACTTGTCCTAGCCTCTAGGATGCTGGCATCTTGGCAATTTTGCATGAAGTGTCTGCGGGTGACCTTTGGGTTTGGGGCAGGACAAGCCTGCTGAATGCAAGGGCTGTCAGGACATCTGTCGCGCAGCGTTGATGATCAGGGTGCAAGAGGTGCAGTTGCCTCGCATTCCAATTCAGTCAGTCACACTTTGTCCAGAGCAAAAGCAAATGTGCTTCTTTCTTTCAGAACGAAAAGCAGGGCAAGGGAGTGCAAAACATGGCAATCACCACAACTCTCACCAAGGAGTCGTTAGGAACCCCCTTCTCTCCAAGCATACCGGGCCGAGTGTGAACGGGGAGTGAGTGAGTGAGTGAGACAGAGAGAGAGAGAGAAAGCGGGCGAGTGAGAAGAAGGAAGAGGGGGCCGTGCTTGGCTGGTCCGGCGGCAGGCAGGCGGCAGAGAAGGAGAGAAGCGGCCCACTCACGCCCACCTTTGATGAGCCGCGCCAGACCAAAGTCGGCGATCTTGACGACGTTGGCGTCCCCCACGAGGATGTTGCGCGCGGCCAGGTCGCGGTGGATGTAGTTCTGGGCCTCGAGGTAGGCCATGCCGGCCGCGATCTGGGCGGCCATGTCGATGAGCTGGGGCAGCTGCAGGGAGCGGCCCTTGCCCTGCAGGAACTCGAGCAGCGAGCCGTGCTTCATCAGCTCCGTGATGATGTAGATGGGCTCCTCCAGGGTGCACACCGCGTACAGCTGCACCAGCTTCTGGTGCCGGAGCTTCTTCATGATCTGCGCCTCTGCCAGGAAGTCCTGCAACATCACCGCAGTTGGTGTGGCTGTGAGAGACTGGCTTGCACACGGTCACAAGGGTAGGCGCACAAAGCTCACAGCAAAAAATGCATGGTGACCTTTCTTTTTTTTTTTGAATGTCTGAATGACTGACGTTTTTATCCAAACAAACAAGGTCTTTTGCTCACATGGAACACCATGACATTGCAAAAATGGCCAACACAAAATTCCTGTGCAAAGGGCACCACTATTGTATGTGCAATTTTTCACTGTACAGTCGCCATCAAAAGTAAATGAAAGGCGACTTTGTCAAAAAAATTCAATTTCTTTAAATCTAAAGCATAATGGTCCATGTTTGTTGGTGCACAGTGCAAGTCGCACAATCACAATTAGTCAACACATATGTATTCAAGGATGCATGAATTGAGCGGGCAATGATTAAATTTTTTCGTTAATACTGCCTTCCATTTACTTTTGACGGCACCTGTACATTGTTATCAAATAAATAAGTCCAAGCATCCACCTGCAGGCCTTCCTTGCATCATATACTTCTTTTCTTGCCATTTTCCCCTCCCTCCCATCACTCCTACAAACAGCCGTGCCTATTCAAACAGCTACTGAACAGCTGTTGAACACATGGACATCCTGCAACATGGAATGACTTCTACTTACTACGAATGACAGACATGCCTCATGGAAAGTGCCAGAATTAAATTTTGTAGCGTGGTATCTGCAGAATTACCAACTATCATCAGCCAAGCATTGTGTCAAGCCTCATCTGCCTCAGCAAGAAGTGAGCTTTGAACGGACACTATAGGCAATTATCAAACTAAGCAGGACAGGTATATTCCTCGGGAACACTACCAGCCTCATATACTGCTTGCATGATAACCCATGCTGGGAAACTTTTTTCTTTAAAGAGCCAAATGAGAGGTGATGGTGCATGCGTGTCGTACTTCTCAGATATTTCTCAGCCCATCTAAAAGCATATTTGCCTTTCCATTGCGAAAAAAAAACAAGGAAGACCATAAGCTCGCATAGCGCTTCACAAGTTAACGACAGGCATATGTCTGCATTAGCGCATAGTAAAAATAAACAAACACTTTGCGATTTCACAATGCCTGCAGCCTGTGCAAAGTAGCCGGTTCAAGTGAAAACGAAACCATTTCACTAGCCACTTAGAAAGCGCACACAGCGTCAATGTCTTCGAGCTTGTGTCCTAAAGCCATACGCAGCCCGAGTGCACACAATGTGAGGCGAAAGATTCAACGCTCGTGTTTGCAACTAACCTTGCTCTCCTCCGTCTGTCGTATGCTGTTTCAGTTACAAGACCCTTCACACTGTCGACTATACTCGCCATGCTTCTTTCCTCGTATTTTGACTGTAACTGCCCACAGAGACTGCGAAATAGCGTTCCTCCAGAAAGCTCCCGAATACATCACTCGTCGCCGCTACATGAGCCTTCAAGTGGCTGCACCAAGTGTACACCGCTTTTACACAATTTCCTGTCAACCCAGTGGGCAACTGAATCTCCCGTGGACGTCCTGGGGACGTCCGAGACGTCTTGCGGACGTCCATTTGAGCTTCAGTGCCCATTGGGAAAAAGTTATTTTTTGTAAAAAAAAAAAACAAACATATTTGCTACTGCGCAACCCTTACCTACCAGCCTAGCCTAAGTATTCCCCTTTAGTGCCCCGTTAATTATGTCGCCATTCACTGCCGCCGCTCATAGTTATGACCGCAGATAGCCCTAAGTGCGTCCCGACATTAGTGCCTGCCTGGGTGGCAGAGCTGTGACCACACGGGTTGGCAGGCCCTTGGCATGCTCCTTCCCGAACAGTGCCACGTATGAGCCAAGAATCGACTATATGCTGGTCAATTCACCCTGTGAATGCTTACTCCCCGAACTTAAAGGTGCACTGAACAGGAATCTAAACTCGTCTTTTTGCCCCGGGAACTCGATCTACACGTTCCTAGCATTCTTAGAAACTGCGATTTATTGCCCTGTGTGGCCGATTTCCCTAATTAAATCGAATTAACGTCCGGCTCCCGCCTTTTTCTTTTAATTCTCCCTCGTACGGTGGGCGGAGTCGGCCAACGCGTGGAGTCTCTTTCAGCCAGCTCCGTGGAGGCATTGCTTTCGCTTTATTTTGTTTTTTAGGTTTCCGTGAATAAATAGTTTTATTCGCAGATGATATAGCCACAAAATAAGCCGCCAGAAATAAAAATACGCGCGGACTATTTGCTACTACGGATTACTACGCATTACTCCGCCGAAGGCAGAGCGGCAAGCCGCCACGGTTCTGGGTGAAAGGCCCTCCTCGCGTTGGTCAACCTCTGTATTACAAGGTGTTGCAGCATATTTGAGTCATTTGCTCATGCCGTCATTAAAAGTAGTCAGAAATGACATTTTTAACCTATACTTGCCAATAAGGCTCAGAGCAAGGTACCTAGAGACATGTAGAAATAAAACTACACACAAAAAAATGTGCATGCCAGAAAGGCAAAGCATTACTTTTGACGTCTAATTCACTAGAACTGCCTTCTTCTGAAGTTCACGTGAAGCAGCCTCCAGCAAGAATGGGGTCTGTTCTATGTACTTAAGTTTCCTCCTTTGCCAACTCAACCACAAATTCCCTGTTCCAAACTACGCTTTGCTCCCCTGCAAATCCCACAGTTTGTGGATTCCACCTGCATATACGATACACCACAAAATCCCCCCCCTGTTCTCAGCCTAACAGTGAAGTCAATGTCAGGTGCTTTGTATACGGAATGTAGTAGATTTGAATACCAGAGCTTATGCTTATTCTTTCTAAGTTGTACAAGTGTCTCCCAGCCTCGCCAAACACTGCACAATAATCAAGTGCCATCCCTCGAGAAAATATGCAGAGTCCTTTCACGGACGCTGCATATTTTCTATGCAAAACTGAACATCAGAATCCTTAAAAGAGCGAGCGCTCTTCCTGGCCCGTCTGGTACCATGAACAGTTGTGCCTTCAGTAAAGATAGGTATAAATTCTGCCTTAACTCCCCAATCACCTGAGGCAAAATATTTCAGTAAGATATATATTTGTCTGAGCGCTCACTCCCTTTCTTATGCTCTCACCAATTCATTCCACTGTTCCATTATGAGTGTCAATGCACTGCAGCTTCTGTGTTGCATTTAATAATTCCATGCTACATCCAAGAGAAAACAACAGTAAGTTTATATCCAAGCACTTCTTTAAAAATCGTTTATTTGCTTCTTCCTCTCACTGATCTGCTCCCTCTCTTCCTCTATGAAAAAACCTTGAAATGCACAGATCCTTCAACTTCACGGGGCCATTCATTGCAACAGCTGGATACAGAAGTTCCTTAGAGATTCTTTCAAAGGCTACTCCAGCAACAGATGGATTTCCATTCCTTAAACAACGGATTCCACTTCTAAAAAATAAGTGCAACACCATTTTAAGAAAAGTGTACACTCGGGGAAAAAACTAATCGGGCATTTGTGAAAATTGCATCTGAAATGACTTTAAGCTACGATACATGTTGTGCTTTCCACAATGCCGGGCAAGTTTCATTCCATAAAATTAGAGGGCACCGCAAACATTTACCATTAAACATAAAAAAAGAAATACTAGAATGCGGCTTAGAGTTTTACATGACACCAAGCACAGAGCCTGCCTCAAGTCCCACAGACACCTGCCGCTATAGAAAGAACCGCGCACCTTGGGGTCCATAGTTCCGGGCTTGAGCGTCTTGATGGCCACGGGCGTGGTGTTGTTCCACAGGCCCTCCCAGACCTCGCCAAACTGGCCCTGTCCAAGCTTGCGGACGAACTTGAGTGAGCTCCGCTCAATTTCCCACTGGTCACGGGTCGAGTGTGACAGGCCGCTGGTCATGGGCTTCTCCACCTGTGGCAGACAGACAGACAGACACATTCAATAACATGTTCCCTGTAATTAAATTATTTGAATGTAGTTTTCGGAAAAGAGCATCTGAACGACCCAGCCCTTCGCACAAATGCTTCAAGTATGCGTTGCTTCAGTGCCAGAAAGAGGCTCAACAAACTGACTGTCAGGTCAGTTGGTAAAGCGTCCTGAAAATCTGAAGCATGGGAACAGACAGGGAACAACACGGGACAGGACAAGCATTACGGAAGTGCTTGTCCTGTCCACTGCTGCTGCCCCTTGCATTCTCCCACACTTTAGATCTCCAGAATGAGGCCATCTGTAAACCTGAACCCTGTAGAAATAAGGTTGTTTACAGCACTTTCTACTGCACTGTCAATAAAAATATCTTTACCTCAATGTCAAATAAAGAGATAAAACTGCATTTAGCTCCCTTAAAGATAATCAGTTAAGCTCATCAACTATCACGAAAGCACGGCACCACTATATTTTCAGTAAATTTACACCACAACAATGAACAAAAACATATATACATAATCACCTGTGCTACAGACTAAAGAAGCACTGGCATCATTAACAAACACAGCAAACATTCTTTGTTATGTCTAAGGAACACAGCACATGCCTTATAACAGTAATGCAAGAAAGGCATACTGGTATTCGAATTAGAAAGCGCTACAAAGAGATTGCAGGCACCGCAGAAAAGCAAAAAGAGGGGGAAAAAAAACTCTGATAGAGCAATTTAATCATGACGAGGCCCTACTGCCGTACTGTGACAAAGTCTCTTGACATCTATTACAGCAACTGAGGTAGGTAGCCAGCATAACAGGGCTAAGCATGTGTTTAATTCTCAACATAAGAACTTTTCCGGTTGAACGTCACTAGCAAGACTACCTCACTGCTATGTTATGCTCAAACTTTTACGTGGGCTGTACTTCACAAGCATACACCCCAGATCCGTTCTCTCGCATTAAATTAAAACAATCACGTGCGCCGTCGTAAGCAATGCTGGAAGCTTCCACTGATGCAGAAATTTCTTTGCTCAGCCTATGATTCAGCCAGACCCACATTACTCTCTGCCCACACTCGCAACAAACATAGAGGAAAAAGTGCACGTGCGGGTAACTCTGCAAATTATGCAACTAGTTCTCAGTAAGTGAGGTGCAAACCTGTGGCTATGGTGCATCGAAAATTGTGTAAGCATCGATACAGATGTTCTGGACAAGCAACAACATCCACAAAACAGAGCCTCATGCAGTTAGTCACACACAGAAATCCACACACTGCAAGGGTTCCAATCGGATACATATCAATTGTCCCGCTTGTCCATTATTCACCTCTGCTGCCGCAAGTGTTATCGACGTGCTTTCAAGCTGGCAGCAAGACAAGATACATTAAGATCTGGGCATTGCAAGGGAGTGCTGATATCGGATTTGAAAGTCTTTCCACCAGTTGCCTTGTGCTTCGAAGCTAGGTAAGCAGCCTTGCTTGGAATTGGAACACTTGATTTCCACGGCAGCCTGCCTCTAAGCTTGGCGTCTCTCATTTCAAAATCTACTTGAGCTTGCTAATATCAGATTGCAGGATATCACCTAATTGCATTCGAGCACTTAACTAGTAATTCTCAAACACTCAGTGGGAATGCAATCACAAGTTCGCAGTGATAAAGAAATAACAAAAAAAAAAATGGGGCAATAGCAGTGCTGATGTGTTTCCCACTTCCTCTCCTCTGTTTCCCTTTCATGCTGTAAACTTGCTTACGTCGGTGAGGTATGCTCCGGGGGACTACGCAAGTGCTCAAAACGAACAGCACGTCACCTACAGCTACCCTGCTGAAGCACCAGTTTCATGGTATGTTTTCAAGTAAGGCAAACAAGTACTTTCCTGATCCCTACGTAGATGAAGCCAGCATTTAGAGCACGCTAATCATTCAATACCATCGGCAGCAATCACTCACTCAGTGCAGAACAATGAAAGCTGCACAGGCAGTTAGGCAAGAGTTATGGGTTTCACTAAATGGGGATCGCCAAAGGGACCACAGTGTGCAAGGACATGTACTCGTAAGAACTGTGAGAAGTTGCAAGAGGTGCACAGCAATAGCGGGGTGCTTGCTCTTTAGATTAGACAAAGGCACAGTTCTCACACCAGTGACAGATACTGTAGTAGGAGACGGGGAAAAAAAACAAAAAAGAAAGGTCTCAGCCCGTGCCACTGAACATCACAGACTTCACAGGAAACGTGACCAGGGTCGGCATGTGATGCCCGCGAGTGATGCCTTACAAATGGAAAATGACTTCACAGCTTACGCAGCTTAAATTTGCCACTGCTACTACAACTTCAATCATGGAGCTTCATTCAAAAAAACACCAGCACCAGGAAAACAATCAGAGTGACCTCTCTTGACGGATCTAGCAACAAAGACGTCTAGACTGACGGCTCATATAGAAGAAAGGGGAGAGCTGGTTCCTCAGAGAGAAAATTACCTGCTCCAGACAGAGATATGAAGTTAAGCAAACCAGCCTACATGTCAGAACTAGAGCCAGAGCGGCATCTAAGCAAACAACATTGATCTCCAGAGGAAGCTAAACTGCTGCCAACATAACACAGTGAAGAAGAAGGCAAAATGACTACCAACTGCTAATTCTACTTCACACAGCCCGAAACGTACTCTAGAAACACCTCAACTCAGCGGTCAGCCAGTTTACTTTAATGCAACAGCACATCAACAAGCAAGCACCCTAGCAGAATATACAATAAAGTAGCTTAGTGGTGGAGGCTAACTACAGGTGGAGCCACAGGCAACGTTATTCACACCAGGCCTCGGAGACCACCTTATCGTCATCCAAGGACACCACCCTGTGGAGCGCTAAGCCCATCGCTGATGCATGAAAGACAGTTGAATGGGCCAAGCCCCTCGCAAACACGTCCAACTACGGTGTGAAGTTAGTAGAGAGGTGTAGAAGAAGCGTGCTGCTGCAGCAGTGAGGAAGGAAAAGAGAGAGTCAAGAGTGCTTTCAAGGCTGACAAGGACAAGCGATGAGAGCTTCGCATGCACGCAACGAGGAAGCTAGGACACGGACGCTCGATGCCAGCATTTGCCAAGCGCAAGACATACACACTGGTGGAGGAGAGAAAGCCGATCGGCAAACTCGGGAAGACTACCTGCAAGACGCCTCGATAGAGGGTCCCCTGTGTGGAGAGAAGAGATGGAAAAGAGAGAGGAGGGAGAGAGAGAGAGAAATATGAGCACAGCGATGGCTGGAGAAGGCACAGTAAAGAGACTCTCTCAACATCGAAAGCTGAACACTACGGAACAAGTACGCAAACACTTAACCCAAGACAATCTCACAGAAACTCTTGACCCGACATCGCGCCAGGTTCCACATTTTGTTTACAGAAAGAGATTCACAGCTCAGCTACAAACATGGCAATAAGAAGAGGTCTTGGGCTGAAGTAGTGCTCAGCTACAAACATGGCAATAAGAAGCAGTCTTGGGCAGAAGTAGTAGTATAGGACAAGTTAAATTTAACACCACTTTCCTCAAAAACAGACTATGCATGCAGTAAAGACACCCTGAACATACAGCGCTGACAGACAAGCAATGAAGGAGAGATGAGACACACAGAGCACCCGTCTCAGCTTCGGGAGGTGGTGGGTTCGACTCCCACCTCCGGCCAGATACCCACCCGTTTTCTCAAAATGGGTACAAGCTATGGCCCGGCCTGGTGCACGGCTTCCTAGGGTTGCGTTGCTTGGGAAAGGAGCCTGCACCTTCAAATCCCATCACTGCGGGCTTCAAGACAGGCACAAAAAGGGCCACAAGTTGGGCTTCTACCGCACGAGGCGGATTTAGGGTTGTTTGACGGCGGAACTTATCTCTGATCCGTCAAGGCAACTATGGTCTATGACCCTTTTCCCAAGCATCTCACCCTAGAAGAGCCGAGCACCAGACCAGGGGAAATCTTATACCTATGAAAGAAACCGATGGGTACCCGGCGGCACTGTCGAACCCAGCACCTCCCGTCTGTCAGCGTTGCATGTTCAGAATGTCAAACCAACTTGCCCAGCAACACACCCCGTTCAAGTAAAGACACTCCAGAAGTCAAAGTGCCTTATGTCGATGAACAGCATAGATGCCAATTCGGACACTAGCTGAGCTAACGCATCACTCTCGAGTGACAGGCAATGTGAAGGCAATGCTGCACAGGCTTCCTCCGTGTTACAGAAAGATGAACAGCCATAAGGACTATTCCATAACATTCTTCACTGATAGCACTGGCAGCGGCCATCCAATGCACGATACAAAGAGGCCAGTTTTCTGTGAGGTCAGTAAACCAAACATGACCCGAAATTCACGCTTGGCTGAAAATGGTTAACAGTTACTGCTACTGAGAGATGCTGATGAACATCCATTGTTAGGAAATTTAGACAACTGCCTGTGAGTGAGGCAAGCTGCTATAGGTTATTCCATTGACAAGAAAAGTACAAAATACCAGCACTTAGTTATTAATACCCCATACATGTAGTGGCAGACTTAACAGCCATTTAAGTTATCTTGACCATCAGTGGCCTTCGAAGTATCCATGTCCTCCAGACCTCAGTGCTTATTTTGTTTCCATTTGTTTTTAACTCATTCCCGCCTTGTTCTACCTCTCGTACCTTTCTTTGCCTGCATTCGTAGGTCATGCACCATTGGTAATAATGCACACATACTGAAAGATCACTCACCTCTTCACAGGTAAAGTTAATTTTTTTCTATCAAGAGCAGTCATGAGCTAATTAAAGCTTCTCTGCCGCTATCACAAATGCTATCATAATGCCTTTAAGGATACAGTATATATAAGAGAAGAAAAAATTGAAAGCTTTTACAGCTACACGAAAAGCAGAGCTGGTGCTATTATACAATACAATTGCCCAAGTTCACTACATTTAGCAATCCATGGGTCCTCTAGGCACTCTCTCTGAAATTTTAGGCGATTTCAAGGCTTCGATGACGGCATTTTCAAATTCAGAAGCTTCCTTGCATGATTTCTTGGTCCTGTGTGATCCCTGGTTCAGAAAAGTTCTGCCAACAGTACATCCAAGACACTAAGAACTGCTGCCATTTTTGGCACCAGAACAAAGCACTGATTAAACACCTGTACACACAATTAAAAATCGCCCAGGTTCAGTTGAACTCTCACAAGGACATAATTTGCAGGTTGTCGAACAACAACAAAAGAGAACTTTCTTACTCTTGAGAGGCGGGTGGAGGGGGGCGGCTCTTCCTGGGTTTAAATACCGCAATTAAATCCCAGCCTGTTACAGCATTAACCCTGTGTGAGGACATAAACTTGCAGGTCCGGATTTGAAAGCTACAAGCACTTGACAGCAGACAGTTAAAAGCTCAAGAACCAAGCTTTGCCTAGCGTGCCAAGGGAGCATTGGCGTTACAACTAGTAAAACAAAAACACGCACAGAGAGTGTGAGAGAGAAAGGGAAAGCGTACCTGGACGCAGGGCTTGCGCAGGTTGACGCAGAGGCCATCAGCCTCGTTGGCATAGTGGTCGACCAGCTCGAGCAGGGTGCGGAATGTCGTCCGCCGGGCAATGAAGAAGCCACCCTCATCCAGCTGCCGAATGCGGTAGTGCTTCACCGTGTCACCATCTCGGACTGTGCGTTAAAACAGTGCAAAGGAAAGGAAAATTGGCTTTGCCACCACGTCACCAACCAAACACAGATACTACTTTTAATCACTGTTTTACAGTCAAGAGCACAGGGAAGCTGTATGGAGGACCTGCATTGGGGAGCTGTACAGCAGCACCCGCATTGCCACTAAAGCATATTGTGAGCACAAAGTCTCACGTTTGCTACCCTGCCAGTTTTAGAACCTTATCATGGGAGATGGAGACTGGGCACTTGCAGGCATGCGCTATTTAGTTACGAGACATTAGGGGGCCTAGCTCACGTAAGCACTCTGGCTTAGGTTCTCTCGCGAGGTGGCGTAAGGAGGCCTGCACACATTTTGCACATCTTCTGTGGAGCAGATCCTTGCTACAAGGCATCTGCCCTGGTTGACGCTTTTAGGTACAGCCTTCGTCAAAAGTGTGGAGCCCAAGAGTTTCACTTCCAAACTGTACGGTGGCGCTCTTGTAGCATCCGTGGAAGCCCTATGCTTTGAGAGGGCGAGGACGCGAGTTAATCTCACCTTCAAGAGATTCGAAACACTGGCAGCAATGCATTACGAGCTACACAGCATGGCCCAGAAGCGAACTCCTAGGGGTCTAAACTTCTGACAAAGGCTGTACGTGCTGAGGCACTTTAAAAGCACCAAATGGCCCATCCTGCTAGCCATTCCTGCAGCAAACTGCTGCGCGGCAAAGTTTGCATTTTATGCCACCAGGGACCGCCACTGCATGTGCCCCCCCCATCGAAGACTGTTTCCCGCGATGTGTAATCTAACGACAATGGGGAGGCTGTTTAACCCTGGCAAGAGGGAAAAAGGCCAACTCACCCGATAGGGAGAAGTCATTCCGACGGCTCTCACTGTCTCGCACCAGGAAGGCCCCGTGCTCATTCTCAGGCAGAAGGAGCTTCTTTTCTGCCTCAATGCGCTTGATCTTGCCAAAGTACCAACTGCAAAAGAGGAAAAGGGGAAGACCACCAATCACACAGGAGTCCCACTGAACAAAAACTCGAGAACGGGATAGATGCTATGGGAAGAAGGGGAAAAAAGGAAAGACAGAAGAGCTTGAACTCTGCTTTAATAGGCTAGAAAAAGCTTCCGACTTCCCGACCTCCTTCGGGTCAAAGGAGTGATCTCGAACGCTGCTTCCCCTCTGTCAAGCAATGAAACGTGGGCATGGTCAGGCAAGCCGAGTGACTGCATCCGCACACTAGGCCTGGGTCTCATTATTATGGTACCTGGGTACCCCGAGCCCCAAAAACCTCCTTATACATGACCGCACTGCAGCGGTTCATTGGTCCGCAGGATGATGCCCGCCAAAGTGCCTCCATCACGACAACCTCGCATGACAATGTTACAGCACCTCATGCATGAGAGATGGTAGTTCCTGTGCACACCCTTTCCCCTCCCCTTTTTCCATTCATTGCATTCCGTTGCAGCAGAGATGGGCTTAGTTAAAACAAAACGTCAGTCCAGAGCACAGCTTGTAACACTACGCGATGGAGGACATGCTACAACATGCCTACGCTACAGAAAACAGGTGGGATCATCCGTCTACATGAGCATGACGGAACAGAAGAATGGAAGGCTTCAAATTCAGGGAGTCACGTTTTTTACCAAACCCGATACAAAAAAAAAAGGCGGCAGAGCATTCTGTCCCATGACAAAATGCAGCTAGTGTAGTTGTGGATTGGCTCTGGAAAATGCACCACAGCCTGCTAGCCCCAGCAGAGCAAGACAACCAAATCAACTGTAGTAAAATGGCAGTTTGGGCGAGTTGGTTAGGTATCATGAAATAAAAACAGCGCAAGGACACAGGACGAAACAGAGAGAAGACACACGGCGCTGAGTGTATGTCTTCTCTCTGTTCTTGTCCTGTGTCCTTGCGCTGTTTTTATTTCACGAAACCAAATCAAAACTGCCAGGAATATTTTGAGCCAATGGTAGCTGTCGTCACCAGTATAATTCCAAACTGACCAGCAGGAAAATTCATTGTGAGGACACAACAAAACAATAACAGCAGCTGGCCTCGCAAGAAGAGTGCCTAACAGGGCTGGTCTATCCACTATCTTGACAAAAGGTGAAATGGCGCATAAACTGAGTGAAAGATGCCAGAATGAATGATACTGCTGACAGATAAACAAGGTCTATTGCAACAATCGCAATTGCAACAAGATTTCAATAGCGTAGAACGTAGGGCTAGCTAATAGTTGGTCACCAAATACAGTGTACAACAAGATGGGACACTAAAAAGAAAAAAGGATGCAAAAATACAAAAACAGAAATGAAAAAGTGCACAGGCCAAGCAGCTAAGGACAAAAATTAACACAGGATGCTGCATAACAGATGGTTGAGGAATACCTATTTTGAAGGGGCAGAAAAATATAAAGTGAACGCTCACACGCGCACCACTGCTGTTGTAAATGCGACAGGCAACCAGTAGTGTGCACTTCTTCCAGTGTTTCACAACTGTGCTACCGTCACCAATTGTGCACACAAAGCGATGTGCCAAGTGGCTTTGCCATGGCCAGTTTTTTATGCTGCGAGCATGCTTACATGAGTGACCACACTTTCACGTCTTGTCCATGTAAAAGTGGCCATATGGAAGCTGAAGGTCGCATAAACAATTCGAAATCAGCAATGAAAAAAAAAATGCATTTCTTCTGGCAGCCCCTTTATCAAGCCTCCTTCCTCACTGTTAAAGTGCACCTGTATTACTTCTATGGGCAAAAAGAAAAGTGTGATGCATAATTTGCTAACAATCTCAGCAAATTTGTTAAAACTATTTTAGACTTTTGCAAATAGAAGGAGACAAAATGCAGACCTAAAGAAACAAAAAAAAAGCCCACTCCAACCATCCCCTGCATGCCATTGTCCACATGACAGAGTAAACCTCACCCATTATTTTAGCTGTGATGGTTTAGCCAGTGGCCTGTACTGTTAAAGCCAGGCAGGTGGGTTCTGCCACAGACAACCACAGCTAGCCTATTAGTGCTGCAGTATTAAAGTCATGAATCATGCTACCGGCAGTATTTGAAGTGCAGGAAATATGAACGTCTTAACGCAAGGTAAACTCTTGACCAGAAAAGGAATAAATGCACACAAAAAACGCAGGACCTGGTCTGATGCTGTTATTGAAGCAAGCTGGTGACATATCAACCTGCCTTTAATGACAACTTCTATCATGGAAAAGACAACGCCATATCAGCTGTGTCGGAGCAGGACCACCATAATAAAAACCAAGTATGATACTAGCCAGAACACAATGTAGCCAACCATACGGACGCCCTTTTGAAATTCCTTTATATCTGAATGAATTTATTCAAAGAAACTGAGCCCGAAGTATTAATTGCCTTAACTGAACAATGATTAAGCACGCATTGATTTAATCTCCAGATGACCAAATATAAACTGGACACCTTTCACAGCGCTGAATAATCCTTCCAAAATTTAACGAAAGTGCATGACACCTATACCAAGAATATTTTAAGGCAGGTTTAATCAAACAGTAACACACGCAGCTGTAAAGAAACTAGCGCAGTCCTAGGTGGCAGCACAGTTGCACTAGTAATGCACTGATGGTTCTGCTTCAATGAAGTGAATCTTCTTCTGGCATAATACAAAAGGAAGAGCATTAAAGTTGCAAACAGTGTGCCAGCAATCTTGCACGCGTCATCTTCACGCACAAAAGTTCGGTCTTGGAAGGACACGGAGGTGGCAAGTGGCATATAAAAAAAAATGCAGAACAGTGCTCATTTTGAACTGATTGGTGCATAGTTCCAACGGAGAGCAAGCAACGTGAGGTTGGCACGGACACAGCATCGTCCTGCCTGCCTACTGATTGAACAGCACAGCACAATTTTTCTTAATTCTCAAGTACCAAGGCGCACCTTGTACGGACAAGCCAATGCTCGTGCGGCACTGTTTAAACGTACCAACAAAGCGCACATTCAGGTTGCAGGCCGACAAGCACACATGCAAGCAGACAACAGGCCTACAAGCAAAACAGCCATGAGACATGCCATGTTCGGTATCCGCATCATTCCAATCAAAACTGAGCATCCGCATCACCTCCCCAACAGAAGACACCAGGACAACACGAAACTGAGATGGAATTCATAAGGCAAGGTGCATTACACTGGCTGGCTGGACAAGAACCGGTGACAAGTGACTTCCTTCTTATTGACTTAGTGACTTCCAGTACTGACCTGTACACATGATCGAACACTAGTTTCGTTTGGTGTAAGATATGGTAAGTCGTAGGGAGTGAAGTACTCTACTGAAGCTATTGCTATGCTGCGACAGTGTGAAACTGCTCTCCCACAACGCAAATTTCCCACGTTTAATAAAAACGCCAGAAAACATTGGCCTTGCTGCCTCATTACATACAGCTTTGCTTCGTATTTCTCACTTCCCAAAATCTGGTCAATCGTTTTCTGGGCAAAGATTACACTGGTCAAACAATTTAGACAAACGGGAAACACATCGAGACACTTCTCTGGAATATCACTCAGACGGTTCACAACACCCGCTGTGTTTGCTCCTAATGCATGGGGAAATGCAAGAGCAACTAACCAATATGTGCACCGAGTCAGCATAGTTTTAAGCTACAGATTGTTGCAAAGCTCACAAAAATAGGCGCATGTTTCCCCTTTCTAACCCACTTGCTCATTCATACTTTCGCAGAAATGTGCCATTTGGCGATGCATTTCGTACAATGCCATGTTTTGTCATGTTATTTGTTTGTTTTGTGCCAAGCATATGAAGTGATCTCTCCTATAAAGAGGTGTCAGACCAAAACAGCAAGATCAAAAAAGTCCAAATGTCTGCTACGTTTCCCATCATCAAGCTCCCGCCCCCCCCAACCCCCAGCAACAAATAATGCTGCAAATCTTTGATACACAAGGTCACAAATTACTTGCCGAACTTTACCGTACAAAACAGCAATTATTCCTGGCAAACCAGGATAAAAACCCGCTTACAAATAACACCCCCGGGTTAGGACCGACTGCAGGCTAGCCGAGAGCAGGGGCTTTCACAGGCAACAAAATAACTGCTCGCATCGTTCTTCACGACTGATGCAAGAGCTGAGTGTTCGACAGCTGGCCGTTTTCCTGGCACAAGCACGTTCACAATGGCAACCAGAGGGACTTCAAAAACTGAGAACAAGCATTCCGTGAGCAACCATTCACAAAACAGGGCAGACCACACTGCAGGCACACAGCTTGGCAACGGCACAACACAGGAGAGAAAAAAAAAAAAAAAAGTTTCCAGAGCGTGGAACCACAGCCGTGCAAGACACGGGCCAACACGCACCCACGCACGCACACACAGAGGAAGGTTGAGAACGCTGCACATACGTACCTTATGCCCCTTTAACGCGTGACAAGTTCAAGTGCGATTAGAAAGAGAAGGAGGGAGGGGAGAAAAAAAAAAAGCGTGGCGTCAGCAGCGTCTGGCGAGGCAAAACTGGTATAATGTAAGAAGGGCAAGGCTCTCTCTCTCTCTCGCACACAAGCACACACACTAGGCACACTGCAGTACAAGTCCCCACACAACACACACGCACACACCAATGACGACAGCCAACAAACAAACAAATCACAACAGCAGCCAAAAAGGAGAGAGCCATACAGCATAGAGAGGGACTAATCTGGGCACGGCAGAGACAGCAGAGGCAGAACACAGCACGGGGTGTACATGGAAAAATAAAAAGAAATGCAGGGGCCAACCAAGGCTGCAAAGAGTTGGAAAAGCAGGGGACACGTCGGCTATTTGAGGAATGCAAAAAGGCAGAACAGATCAGATTAGCTGTATCAGAACAGTCATCGCAAAGCCGCACCAAAGGAAACTACCGAGCCCAATTGTAGTCTACAATGTTAACAACTGTCTCGGACACAACAAACACATAATGTGCATCTGTGGTCATTACGAATCCTCATGTAGAACACTCACAACTCAGACGCCTTCTTGCCTACCAAAGTTCAAACATACAAAGAAGAACCTTTGGACCTTCCTCTGGGGACTCATCTGTGCTTTGTGAAAAAATTTGCATGCATGCATGACCAGGTTCTGTGTGACGCGCACTGCTTCATGTGTCACTACCTGGAACAGCCTGCCAGGTAAATACAAACAGGGAACCTTTTGTAGTCACTAAAGAATCCCCCCTTCCCCTATAAAATGAAAAAGCCTGAGCAAAGCTGCATAGAAATGTGCCAATAGGCTAAACCTTACAGCCATTTCAACTCCGCTGCCACATTTACGCTGCAAAGCTGCTGGCATCAGGTCAGGATCTGCTTAAGCAACTAGTTAACTTTCCTTATTGGCTTAACTTCAATGTTTTACTGCTTGTTATTGTTAATGAGAACATGCGCAAGACGAGAGCTGGAACAGTGAAAGAGGCAGGTTGGCAAATACAACCAGACAGGATAAGAGACAAACACAGCACACGGGATACAACGAATACAAAAAAAAAAAAGAAGACAGCCCAAAGAGAAAGGAGAATAAACATGCTAAGCAAAGAGCGAACAGAAGCAACGTAACATTTTGCATTGCACAACTGGTAAAGTAATCAAAACTCTGATTATGTTAGGTCAAACATCTGTGGTCATTTACTTTACAATCTAATCAAGCAGGCTGGAAGCACTAACGCTGCCAGCATCCCCGAAGTGCCTTGCACCAAGCAGTCCAAAATGAGTAATGTCCCGCCCATGCAATATTTCACAAAAAATAAAGCCAGGCAAACTCGAGTGACATCTCTTATCTCTCAAAGTCACCGTCAGAGGGCTCCAGAGCTCGCTCCTTAATTAAATGCGACACGCCCGAGCGATTCATGCATCACAACAGGGCTGCAGCGGCCCGCGTTCATTAGCACCCCTCGGCGAGCCCATCAGCCACACTTTAGCCGACAACAGCCGCCTTCTGTCTGCTGCCATCTGCCTTGGCGTCTTCGACGCAATGAAAAGGAAGCGGCGCTGGAGAGACTTCCGTTAACTGAATTGACCAAGCTTGCTAGTACAACTACGTCAGAGAAAACTGGTGAGGACAGACGTGGGGGTGGGAGAGCAACGAAGCCAATGGCTCGCTCAGTTTTCTCTAGTGCCGAGCAACAGTTCCCTCCGCACATCATAACTACATGTTCCATCAAAAACAGTGTACAGTGGACAATTTGCAGGGCCATAATGAGCAGTATGGGCCTTTAAGTCGAAATACCATGGCTACCTTTCACTGATGAAAAACAAACAGCAAACAAAACAGGACATTTCGGGAGCCTGCTGTCCTTTAAAGCACCCTTTGAAGGCGACCAAAGTGCAATCGAACATCTCAAGGTTGTCTGCACAAGCCAAAATAGGTGACTAGCACTTCTTGCAATCCAGCGAGTACTTTTTACAAATAGTGTAGTCTAGTCTGAAGCGACCATTCCTGTAGGTTCCAGCTCTTTCATTCCTGTTCTGCTCATTCAGTGCAGGAGGCTAACGACAAAGGGAGCCATCAACTGCAAACGACTGCGAAACCTTGCATTTGTCACAAACCAACGAAGGTACAGGAGGCCAGAAAGCAATTTCCACCAAGCTAATCCACTACAGAGCGAATACAGACATTTTTCGAGGCGAGGTTTGCACTGAATCGGAAAAGGATGCCCCTGCAATGCACTTCCCAAGTGTCTAATCCAGTACAAAAACAGTAATAAATTCTGAGCACTTAGTACTACTCTGAAAGTGTCATTGCATGCGACAGCACCTGCACAACTCGGAACAGCTAGCTTTCGAGCACCAGTACTAATAGTGCCCCATTTAAATCATAACCTTCGTCCCTTTAAATCAGGCAGTGTAAAAGAGTCCGGCGCCAGCCACCCGAAGCACAATTGCCTCACATCAAAGCAGCGCAGTTCGCTCTCTCTCCCACTCCGACTTCCCTTCCTCAGAGACAGCAGCTCAAACACTCAGGCGTGACAGTGACCAAGCAGATTTCACTCTCGACACCAACGAAGTGGAACCAAGCGTGCCAACAGCAGCAGCCGTCAAGTGGTCCCTGACACCGTTTCAGGGAAGGCCAGCCACGGGCCGCCCCCGAGTCCCATTGTGTCAAGCAGTTCCCCTTTAGCCACTCTTCTGTGGAGGGGGGGGGGGACCTCACAGACAGCTGACTGGCTAGATTGACACAAAACGCTCTACACACCCACTCCTACTTTAAATTTGGTCCACTGAAGGTGTTGACAGAGAAAATGAGGAAGCTAGCTTTTGTCCTGCAATGTATGGCTGCCATCTCGCAGCCACACAAAACGGTGGCCTTCAAGAGCGTCAGGCTGTTCTTTATGCCCCGCAAGAGCAATTTTGCTGCCCACAATATTCAACTCCGGAAGGCTGCTGCTATCACGTGTGAAAAATAAGTTCGACCTGGAAGCGCACACGTCCTACATTTCAAGCTTGACAACTTGACAATGTAAAACTTTTAACCACCTTACTCACTCAAAAACACAAATGCCAGTTCAGGAACCCGTTACCATGACTGAGAATGAAGCCTTAGAAATTATACAGCACTACACAGGCTGGGCTATGTACATTCTCCCCTAGTTGTCCTGCCTTCCAAGATATCCCAAGTACATCCAAGATATCCCAAGTACATCCAAGATATCCCAAGTACATCCAAGATATCCCAAGTACATCCAGCCAGCTCCACATGTGACAGTGTTTGAACAAAACATGAGTTTGTTTTTGTGTCTAGGCACGTTGGTTTTTACGATAGATTCAAGCTCTTTTGAGCTGAAAAGTGAAAGTACCTGCAGCGAAGACAGCATGCAATGTCCTACGGTCATCCAATTGGCATTGAATTCATCAATGCTCTAGCTTTGCAGCAGGCATTTTAAGCTAATCTTTGCACAATTACCTCACAGTTCAGTTGTCATAAACCTCGGTTCTTCTCGCACATTAGTCTACTATCAAAGCATAAAATCACCGCAGTTCTGTTTCGAAACCAAAACGCAGGCATTCAAAACTCCCTTCAAATTATTTTTACCAATGCACTGCTTCAAACATAGGCAGTAATTAGTGAAAAAAAAAACCTCAACCACCATACCATGGTCCACAACAGTTCCTTCTTCGAAATAGGGTTCTTCCCTGCTTTTCACACAAATCCGGTTGCAACTTCCTGTAGAAACAGCGAAGCTTGGAGAGAAACCAGAGAAGGAAGTGTGCCCTCGACCTTCTTATCACCCGACAAGAGCTGCGTCAAGCTCCAGACTGTAGATAAACTTATTTGTTGTTTTCTTTTGGCCACTGGTGAGGCATGCTGATAACAAAAGAATGGAAATTCCAAGACACGATGCAAAGCCATCTAGCTGCTTCAAGCTGGAAAGGGCTGAGACTGTCACCGCTATCTTACCGAGTGTGGTGACATTTTTTAAACTGAATTGGTAAGAGGCTCAAGCATGCATCTTGAATAAACAGCGCGAACGAAGACGAGCACAAAAGACAAGAAAACGGACGACACAGCGCTGTGTCGTCCGTTTTCTTGTCTTTTGTGCTCGTCTTCGTTCGCGCTGTTTATTCAAGATGCTTAACCAACTAGCCCGCCAAAACGTGTCAAGCATGCAGCAAACAGACACAGCTAACAGAAAGAAAGGTATGATGATGAATAAAAATCTCCACGACTTGTGAGTAGCAACTGAAGCCAACAGGTTTGTTATTCACTAGTTACATGACACCACATTTGTGGAAGTGTAAGTCAGACTTGTGCACTCTAATGTGAGGTAGTCAAAGGAGGTGACCACTGTAAGTCATTGGTACCTATACATCAAGATCACTTTTTGTGTGCCCTAGCAACTTTTCCCCCTCAATAATAAATTTTGGCAACTTCGAGAATGCCACAAGACAGTTCAAGGGTTAAGGTGCAACGCTTATTTAACAAGCACATTAGCTTGCCCGATATAGTGCTGGTCCCTTTTTTTGGCCCAGCTACTCTCCATAGTATCACAATAATATCATGCAGCCTTTATGCAGCTCAAAGATTATCAGTGCAGTGCTACACAGGTGGTTTTGGCATAAACAGGCTACATAGCAGTCAGTGCAGCCTTTCCCTTTATGTTTTTGTTCAGGAACACTCATTTCTTTCTGGTGTCAAGGTGACTTGAATTCACTGTGTTTAAGAGAACTACCTAAAGAAATCTTTATTGCAGAAATTTAGATGCTCAAATGGTGGTATGGCCCTTATTTCTACAATATCATTCCATCAGTGTGACAGATCACGAGGCTAGCCACACTAACAATCTTGGCAAACAAAGTTAACTTCATACAGCTACCGAACTGCACAAAAATAATTTATTCATTCGCAAAGGCAAAGGAAGGAAGCCCCATTCTTGTATTACGACCACTACAATGAACAACAGAATTTGTAGAGCATCAAATTTAACTGCCAACAAGAAGAATGGTCCCGCTTTTCTTACACTGTGTGAACAGGAAACACAAGAAGGAGTTACACAAGAAGGAGTTACACAAGAAGGAGTTACACAAGAAGGAGTTATTTTACAACAGGTGGCAGCATCAACTGGTGACAAAGCCACAGCCAGTTTGAGCCATGCACTGAGAAGAGAAATGCAGACAGGCAGTAAGTTGAAGAGTTACATTGCATGAAGGTCAAGACAAAGAAAAATGACATCGGCAGAACAAAAAAAATGCTTGCAAAGCATGCATGCTACTCAGCCACTGTATGCTTAGGCAAGCATGCACCATGATCATTTAGAAACTCAAAACCAAAATATTCCGAAAAAAAAAGAAACAGGAACACGGAGCTCTCTGTTACCTTAAACAAAAGCAAAGAAATTGTGCAGCATAAGGATTCCCACAAAGGCATACAAAAAAAAAAAGTAAACCTGTGCATACTGCATGTCTCGCGTAACACATAACGACGTAGCTAACCCTGATACCGGTGGTGATTGTTTTAACTACAGAAGCCTCAACAATGTAACCGACAAGAAAAATACAGCACTGCAGGCTCTATGTAGGCACAGTGACTAAATATTAAATCCGAGACACGTAATCCTAGTTCCTGGAAACCGTGTTGTTGCGCTGCCAGCCCTGATCACGCAAAGCACAAGGCTTTAGGCTGACTCATTGCGCGATGCTATTTTTAACTACCCTTGCTGCTCAGCTCTAAACAACGAAAATTAAGTCAGGCTTCCCTATTATGGCTTGGCAAGATGATGTGCAATTCAGTCAGACTGCAGGCACAGTCATTGCCAACCATCACAAGCTTGCCCTTTGCTGACGTCACTCATACAGTCCGTAGTCAGGAAGGCTGAGCCCGACATGTAAACATATCACTCACATACATGCCTCTGCTCTGACTGAAGCTGAAAGATAATGAAGAAGGACGACAGGCGTTTTGCGCACGCATGACGTCAAAACGAATGTGCGCTTCTATGCAATACAAAAGAATAAGTGTCATTCAGGTATATTTTGTCTGAGAACACACAACAGCAGAAGCTGATGGTGAAATGACGCAAAAGTGCAAGGACAAAAAAAAGAAAAGGCACAGCACAGCGCTGCGGCTGTGTTGGTTGGTTGGTTGGTTTCAGCACTGTTGTCTTTTTTTGCCTTTGTGCTGGTTCACCATCACGTCAGACCAACTCGCCCATCAGTTCATGTTGTTCAGCATAAATTGCAAACAAATAAGAAGGAACAGGAAAAAAACATCGCCAAGAACCTGATTTCAGCACCCCACACTAGCTGCCTGCCGATGGCATGCCTATCAGGCCAACGCACCACGGCAAGGCGGACTTTTATCGGACACTCACTTCCTGTCACACTTATTTCCCCCACCGGAAGAACTGCATGCCGCGAAAAGAGCAATGGCCCTACACTGATTTCTTCCCTCCCTCTGCCCTCGTGAGTTGCAGAACTGTCTGGAAAGACCACAGGCGAGCAGCTGATTTCCAGAGGAGGTTTATCTGATTTCTTCGACACGCAGTTCCGTCAACGAGAGTCGACAGATTTGTATGTGTTTCCCACAGTTGAAAACAATTAACCGTGCAGGGGGCTGGAGTATAAGAAGCACGATGCATAAAAATGTATTTCATTGACTGACATGTTAACGCAAAGGCCCCTGGCAAACTCCTAAAGAAACCCTAAAGCCATGCAATTGAACAGTAAAAACAATTTTAGCTGCCCTATGTCCTCTACAGCGACACTGTGCTAATCTTCTTGAAGTTACTAATGGCCGCAGCAAAGAGCCGACAAAATCTGCAAATTGCTTCAATGTTCGATTCCTGTATCCTACAGAAGAGTTGAGTCTACATTGTGCACCAAGAAAAACAGTAATTTCAGTAATTTCCAAGAAACTCACAAGCGAAAATAGAAATATACTTGTATTTATATCCAAATTTCAGCAGCATCGAGCTTGTGTGACATCACAAGAATGTAAAATACGCAGCTCTTGATGGCACCACACTGACTGCTTTTGAATTCCAGAAGTTTTGTCATTCATACCTTCAAAGGAAACACTTGCACATAAATGTGACATTGACAACTTTTGAAAAATGTGCTAGCAGCGAACCACAGTACACTGCAGTTTAGCAGCACTGGCACTATCTGAACACGCAGCTGGCTCAAAGCTTCCTGCATTACTTCATTTTGCATTTTCTTTAGCAGTAAGCCACTTACAAATAAATTTAAGTGAAGAAAGAAAATAAAATTCACACCATTTATGTACGTTCATTCATAGAAGTTACAACAGGCATAAAGATAACTGCCTTAAACTTGCATACTCACATTCCTCTCAATGTTTCCAGCAATAAATTGCTTTTCAATGAACAAATATTACTTCTTGGTAGATTTCAACATCACCATAGCTTTTCCAACAGTACTAACCAGTTAACTTTAATAACCGCCTTAATATTTTTGCAATGCTAATGCCACACCACAACTTAACGATACTGAATCAATGAAAAGGTGCCCAAAACCAAGGAAAAGACTTAGCAAAACAAGTTCAACAGAGTTCATCACAGATGGAAAATTTTGCGATAGAGACTTAAACCTTGCAATTTTTATTCACCTCATGCATTGAATAGTCATAACTCTACATTGCTTCATCGACAAAATGGACAAGTGGATGAACGAAAGGTGTTGAATACAATATTACAACCACACACAACCTCAACAATGCCTTCAGCCTCATTCCACTTCATCACCGTATATCAGCAGTAATGGACAGATGACATGACGGGAGAAACCAAATGACAGGTGCAAATATAAAACTTGCATGCACCTAAGCAATTTCCAGTATTTCAAAATATTTTCTATGACTTATTAGCAAAAAAGGAAAATTGCTACTAAGTACAGGGTCAATCACATTTAGAGGGAACACGGCTCCGTGTGGCTGCACACAAGTACTACTGCGACCAAGCCGGTGGCAAACCTGTGCAAAGGGGCAGATGACATGAAGCACGATGTCGAGGACCCTCTTCTCGTGCCCCACTCTGCATTGATTCATGGACAGGTTAGATGCAATGGTATTCCGTAGGTAATTGGCCACGCGGAGCCGTGTTCCCTCTAAGTGTGACTGACCCTGTACATGAAGGCTACTGACATTAATAGTACGATATACTAAAACGTCTTGCCACTTCTCTCTCAATATGCTACACTCTGGTCGCTACTTGCAATACTGTACTTCAGACAGTCAGAAGGGCTCCCAGCATCTTTTCATAAAATCCTCACTGGAAGTGCTTATCTAATGCCATGTGTCACTTCCGGACCAATTTTCAGCCAAAGACACACGACTATCAACATGAAACACTGTCCGATAGCATAGATAAGTGGGTCGACAGAAGTAAAGGAAACACCCCTCACACTGATAACTGCAAAAATGCCAGTTGCGATTCAAGGTCTACTTGCTGGAATCCCACACAAGGATGTGAGTACTTCACGATGTAACTTGCAAAGCCTCATATCCCCACTAGGGTCATCGCACAATCGCACAACCAATTGCCTGCCATAATACATGCCCAGGCAGGCTCTTTCTTTTTCAAAAATTCTTGTAGTAATCATATTTTTCTAACAGCACTTTCATGTAACCACAGTGTTTTTTGTCAGGTTGTTCCAGTGCATCAACGGCTGATCACACGACTGCCAGAAAATGTTTTCTATCTCAGCAGGCAATTCTTCCATCGCCTACTAAACATTAATAAACTGCCCTTTCTGGAGTGAAACACTAAGCCAAATGCAGGACGTCTCAGACAGACCACTAACAGCGCAATGATGCAGAGTTTAAACAGTACAGTAATAGTGAGTAAAAATGACAATAGTTCAGGAGAAACTGGAAAGGAAATGGATATGGGTAGAATGTGCAACACATAGAACTGATAACCAGCTACAATAAACAAACAAACAAACAAACTTATTAAAGTGACAGATTGGATGTCCAGGGAAGAAAAACGTGATCAAGAGCAGCCCAGAGCGAGTTGGCACGACTAGCTCGAGACGTTTCTTTGAATAATGTGGCTGTAGCAAGATTGGGTGTCATTTAACCAGACTTTCGTCGCACACCTGACCCAGCTGTGCTGATAACGATACCAGCAATTAGTTGTATGCGGCTACATATAACCCGCGGATACCAAGATGTTTCGCACCTCACGACCTGTTTGCCCTTTCAGCCACGAAAGAACCACAGCTGTTTAGGAGTGACTGCAGTTCGCAGTCACTCCTAAAGTTTGCAGTGCTTCCACACGAGTTGTCAGAATTGTCAAGTTGCATTGCATTTTTTTTCTGTTTCAGGGTGAAACAAATTTTTCTAGATTTCTTCACACCGAGAGAGAGGAAAAGAAAGATTACTGAGTAAACCTATTTCGTAACTGAAAAACTGCCTTTACAAATTGTATTTTCCTACTGCAAACAACTGAACTGAGCTACCACATGAAAATCTGCTGCAACACTGAGCCATTTCAAGAAGTCCATGACTTTTTTTTGTGTGATTGAGCCCTTTCACCTTCCTTTAACAGTTATCACCACTCAAAGTATACGCCTTCAATTTGGCACCAGGGCAAACAGCTGTACCATGTAAAAACTAGACCACACAGCGCAGACTGGCATCGGCACCACAAGAGCTGTCCCTTGCTTGCCTACACTGCTCTAAAAGCTACTGCACATGTGTGAACGCCAAAAGGCAGTGTTTTCTGTATTACGTACACTCCTATAAATGGGCCTGTAAAGGGCCTATAAATGGGCCTGTAAAGGGCCTATAAATGGGCCTATAAAGGGCCTACAGTGAATGCAAATAATGTTATAAAGAGACTAAGGTGTACAGAATGGGCACACATAGGCTGCAAATGTAATTGATAATTAGTGGAGTGGGAAAAATGTTAACATTTTAAGAAAAACATTAAGTAACATGCAAGTTTCTGAGCAATTTTTACCTCCTAGCTTCCCCTACCTTAAATGAAGAAAATAAATTTGGTAAGGTTTCAACAAAAGCCTGTTCCCTACCAGACTGGCAGAAAAAAACATGCATTCTTACCCCTGGAGCCTATTAAAAAAAAAAAGAAATAAAAGGTCCTTCATGCAATACATGACAAAAATTTCAATTCAGAGCAAGCAGTAAGACCGACACCAAGCAGCAAGACTGAAACCATGCAGCAAAACGGCAGTGATTCATAAAAATGGCGAATGGCAATGGAATTGAAACACAAAATTCAGCCTCGCGCAGGTAGAGGAACGTTCTGAAAAATGAAACAAACAAGACAACAGTTTCTCAGATTCTAACCTGCTTATGCTGGCATGTAAGCAGGATACAATCCCTAGCAGCAAGCACTCCACGGCTGCTGCTATTTGCTTTATCTCAATAGTGGGCAATAACGCTCAGACTAAGGGCAGCATTCCAGACAGGGCAAAGTGCCCCGTGCCAGCCGTATCAAGAACAATAGTATTACAACCTTGTCACCACTCTTTTCCAGACAGTCACATCGCCATTCTGCGATTCTTCCGCGAGTTGCTACACAAGCCCTGTGTGCACGTGTAAGCTTAGAAGTGCCCGAGATTGCAGCAGCAAAAACGTAACCTTGCGTTGCATTGTCGACGCATGGCTAATAAGGCCTTTTGCAGTACGGATGTGCCTACTCTGCTTTAGGAGTGAAGCTTGTGCATAACAGCGCCGTGAGGTAGCGGCCAAGTATGTGAAAATATGACACACACTTGAGATCGCAACATCTAGAAGAGGGAGTCTCAAGTGCCTGTAGTAAGCGGTTTGAGTATCACAGCACGTGACTTCTGCTCACGCATGAATAATATCACCAGGAAAGAAGTAAAGGCACTGGCTTGTGCTGTCCATAATTTCACGTGCGTCCTTGTAGTACTTTTCACACATTACCTGAGTGTTATGCTCTACAGACCAGTGCAAAAATGACATTTACCTCCCTGTTCCCAAACAAGCAAGTAGGAAAGGAAGAAAGTTCGCAGGAAAACCTGCAAGTAGTCACTTAGAATGCAAATAAATTTAGCCATAACATTACCTATGAGACTAACTGTGTTGCTGCCTTGCTCAGGTGCTTTGATTATACTTTCGAAAAACAATTTCCATTCATAAGCTGAGACCGAGAAAGCCCGTCTGGCTCCTAACAAGCCAAAAACGGGAGCTCCGAGGCAAGGAATACTGTTTCCCATTTTAAGCACTATTTTCAAATATATATACATATATAGATATCCTTCACGTGCAAGTTTCACCTGACCCATGGAACAATGCAAAAAACAGCAATATTTGAGCACATGTACACACACACACGTATACACAACCACACAGCAGCTATCATAGCATACGAAAAAACGGAATAAATGAACAGGGTTCTTAAACCCGTTAATCCAAAAAGCGCAACAATCTTCACC